>NC_090738.1:17099985-17229334 GCF_036898095.1 Palaemon carinicauda | reverse complement strand
CATGATGGGCTTTGGATCTAACACAAAAAGTGATATTCCTGTTCGCTATAGCCTCGGGCTAGTGAGTGAAATCGTAGCCCTATCAAGAGATGAGGGCCATATTCAGTTCACAGAAGTGGGAGAACTGAATCTCTTTTCTGATCCTACATTTCTCGCCAAAATAGAGCTACCCACCAAAAGGTGGGGTCCCTAGAGAATCTGCCCTCTGAAGGAAGATGTCTCACTATGTCCAGTAGTGTGTCTAAAGGTCTATCTTCGAAGAACTTCAGACCTCAGGGGAGGACAGCACTTTAAAGGCAAAACCTCAAGATCAAACTTATCCCTAAAACAACTGAGGGCGAAGCTCACCTACTTCATTCGCAGAGCGTATCCTGATAGCACACCCATAGGTCATGATCCGAGAAAGATTGCTTCCTCACTGAACTTTTTTCAGTAAATGGACTTTTGAGAGACTCCACTCATATACTGGTTGGAAATCCTCCAGAGACTTCTATAAAAATTATGCGAAGCAAGTGCACGCCTTAAAACATTTTGTTGTGGCGGCAGGTATTGTGAAACCTGTTGTCTAGTGCTGCGATGAACAGTGAACTGTTTGGGACTGTTTCAGTTGGGTGAAAAGGTGCTGACACCTTGCAGTGCAATACCTTTTTTTATTAAGTGTCATCCTGGTGACATTAGAACTGTTCTTTATAGGTGCAGAATTATACCAATGACACCAGTGCCATGTGTACACTTGTACGCAGTGTTGATAATTATCCAACATTTACAGTGAAATTATCTTTAATAATTTTTCAACTGATTTCGAGTGGCTAATGACTTTTCTTCCCTTTCAGGTAGAAAATATATTTATCTTTTATATGTTGGATGTATAATTCTATTGCTAATTTTTAATACACCAATTGTTACATTTAAGTTGTCTATTCAAATTAATGTCTGTGCATTTGCATCTTATTCGCCCCAAATGTACCCCCCCAGATGCTGAAGCCTTGATGAGGATGGGGGGGAGGGGGAGCTTAGGGATTAGCAGTTGGGCTCTAATGAACAGTGGGAACTACTTACCAACTGGATCTCGGTGCCCAACTGTTCATCCAACTAAATTAGTCGGCACTTTCTCTACGTTCTTTTCATTACTACAGTACTTTTATTCTCCCATCTCTTCCTCTTGGGCATGAACTTGACAACTTTGGCTTGTATTAGGTTTTGACTGCTGCTTTGGACTTGGCACAGGGTGGGATGGATGTCATACCATCTCAACCTGTACAAATTTAGACGCCATCACCCTCTGGTAGACCCCATTGGGTGCAGACCAAGTCTGTTAAGAGTCGGGCTTCAGTGATCCGGTTTTAAGTTGCCCATATTTGCGAGGGAGTCGGGCTTCAGTGATCCGGTTTTAAGTTGCCCATATTTGCGGGCAATGGGTGACGCCAGGCATTGGAGCAGTCGGTGGGAGGGGCTAACTACCCCCACTGACCAGTGTATGCCTACCTTAAGAGAGGCAGCCCCCCCTCTAATAGAGGACTGGTCCCCGCTGAAGCCTCTTGTGTTAGGCCACATGGGATAGGAGGACGGACATCCTCCGATAAGATATGGATGACCCGGCTTGCTCATACCAAAAAAACCCACCCCTCTGTTGACGACCTGGAAAATACAAACATGGACCTCGGTACAGACAGCTCCAACTCGGGTTCTAATATTGTAACGTTGGAACCTTATATGCATTATGAAAAGAATAAGAAAACACTAGAGAAGATGAGTCTGAGAAATGATGACATTACAGAAAGATGTAGAAAAGTAGAAGTATTACCTGGTCACTATGAAGTAGTGAATTATGAAAATTTTTTTATCTTAGCATTTGAAAACAAGAAATGAGCGTTTAAATGTTTTCAAAGCTAACAGGGAAATAGTCACTTTGTGGAGGGCAGCCAAAAATTATACCCCTAGGAAATGGAAGTCTCTTGATACACACTATCCGCATTACAAGGTGCAAGGCTAAAAAAGGGATTTTGACGAAGGAAAAATCTATTTCTGGGCGAGAGACCTGTGCCGCCCAGTGAAATGCTCCTTTTACATCATTTCTAAGGTTAAAAACTGCTATAAAATTACCAGAGAAAAAGTTGTATAGGAATGGCAGGTTGAACCCAGCTCGCTCACCTTATAAGGTGTCTGTATATAATACTGGGGTGTGATAAATCACAACCAGAGGTCTCGCACCATTTAGATATCTCCTCTCAATATCCCTGTTACAGCGAGGTGCCGTTCAACACCCAACTCCGAACTCCACCACCAACAGTCTGACCCACGCCAGTGACGTCACTCCTTTTCTGGGTCGACCTGTGGCGCCCGGTGAAAAGTCCTTCTTATATATCTTTTCTGATAAAACCTTCCAATTATACCAGAGAAAGACAAAAGCATGGAATGCTGAGGTTACTACCCTCGCGCGAGCACCTTTTGGGTGTCATGTATAAAGCAAAGGCGCGTGAAAACCACTATTCACAGGTTGTCTTCCATTTAGTTAATTCCTTCGTCAAAGGGATGGGCCGATACAAAGGCCCTAGCCAACCACCAGCGCCACACCACCACGCCACGACGCGAGCGCCATCTGAACAACATCCTTCTTTTGGAATCTTAAGTGTTGAATTTGTTTGTGGTGCTCTCGGTCTTTTTTATCAATCGCTGGATTTATTTTGTCATGTCCGAAGCTCCATCTTCACACATTCCAATGTTAAGTACCATAGTTTGTTTTGACAGTTTTTTATTGTACCGGGCTTTTGTTTTATATCCAGTATAGTCTGTTTTATTATTCCCGTCTGGCCTTTCATGGCGCCCATTGTTTGTTCACTTGTTTGGGAATTCATCTTTGTCTGCCCGTTTAGTACTCTGTCACTTAGGTTCTTGGTTAAGTCCCTGGCCTTATGCCTTTAGAACAGTTATTATTTTTTTTTTTTGTGTGTATTTATGCTCTTGGTACTTTTTGCTAGCAAGTCCAGCCTACGAACGAGATAGCGATCTAGCTTTGTATTGTTTAGTACCCGCCCCTCCGAGGCGTTCGTCACTCGACTGTGCTATTTATTTTAAGTTTTAGCAGATGCTATTCTTCGATCGTAGTGTTATATGGATGTACATTTTTATTTTATACGTTTATAATAGTGTTGTGTGATTTTTAGTCCTGTTTTTGTGTCCAAGAGAGCGAGAGCTTGGGGTCCCCGTTTTCTGTTCGCAGTCACGAGTTACCCCTTTCTCTCGTTTTCTTTCTTAGCTCCGGTGGTTGAGCGGATTTCCCGTTTTCCGTTTTGTGCGTTCAACGGGTTCTCCCTCCCTCACCTCTCCCCCTCTGGGTGGATGATAACTTAAGAGTTATTTATTTTTCGTGACTTTTCAATTGTTAGCGTTATTTTGGTCCGTGTTTCGTCCTCTCCCTGTTACGGCTCGGGAGTAGTTTATGAACGTTTTCCACTCCGCCTTGAGTTATACTCCGGCTTGAGGGATTCTCAATGACTTTCGTTCTATTATATTTATATATTGTTTACTGCATGGGACGGGCTTCATATTGTTTAGATACGACCCTCCGGTGGCCCCTACTGCGGTCTCAGGCCACGGCCATATCCACAATAGCCATTGTTATTACAATTGTGTTTTTATTCACAATAATTATTCAGGACCTTTCTTCTCCCTCCAGCCTCACCGGGGATCGTAAATACGCTTTGCTATGATCTAAGCCTTAGCCTTTAGCTGCGGCTTGGCTTTTATATCTTTCACAATTGAATTATTAGCCACAATTGAATTATTCAGGGTATCTCATTATCCTCCGGCGTCACCGGAGGTCGCCCATACACTTCACACTTATATTTGCCTTGTCTTTAGCTAAGGCGGCATTATTCAGGACATCTCATTACGCTCCGGCTTCACCGGAGGTCGCCCATACACTTATCACTTATATTTGCCTTGCCTTTAGCTAAGGCTGATGTTTATATTTATTTTAAGGGCATGTCACTGCTTCCCCGACCCTCGCAGGTCGGCAGATTGCTTTAAGTTATTTTTCCTTATGTCATTAACAGACATTAGGTAAATTACAAATATACAAACATTTGGATATTATAGTGCCAACAATGGTATTGGGCGAATAGCGATTTAAACGTTTAGCGATTTAGTCTTAGTTTGTACTCGCCTCAGGAAGGCTCGATTTAGACTATATCCTTATTTATTGGTTACGTTGTCGTTATTCTTCGTTCTTGGTTATTACAATGACTAAAAAAGAAAAAGAAAAAGGAAAAATTAAAAAATAAAATGAAATAAAAGCAATCAATTTTTTACTTTTCTTATATTATTGTGTGATGTTAGCTTTTATTATGTAACCTTAAGAGTGAGAGCATAGGGTGCTCGTTTATTAGCTCGAGTAAGAGAGGTGAATTTCCCGTTCTCCATTTTTATACGATCACGAGTTATTCAGGCCTCCTCTTATTATCAGAGTTGATGATAGTACGTTTAATGTTATACACGTTTTATTGATGTGGTTACTGTTAATATAGCTAACACTATTAGTAGGAACGTTGGTGTATGAGTCATTAATTGGGGTCGTTTTATACCGACACCCTTAGCTCCGCCTTGAGTTATGCTTTGCTCCGCCTTGGGTTATACTCCGCTATAATGGATACTCATTGGGTGAGAACTAGTCAGATATTTGGAGTGCAACGGTGAAATCCGGCACTCAGACTCCGGCTGAGGCCTTTTGCACACGAACCTTTGTCATGTTTGATCTCAATTACACCTTTACGGCCCCCCTTTTTTTTTTTTCATCGAATCTCCGGCTTCGCTGGAGATAACAAAAACATTCATTGAGGTTAATGTTATCGTACCGGTGACGGTCACGATCTCACGGTGACTGGCCTTTGCTACCCGATCTCCCGTACAAACAGAGATCAAGCAGACGTCCAGAACCGGAGTTAACAATGTGATACCGATGAGGATTTCAGTTTCATTATTACGGTCCCTTTTTCATCGAATCTCCGGCTTCACTGGGGATAGCACAGACATTCAGTATTGGGGAATGTTATCGTACCGCTGAGGATCACGTTTTCACGATGACGGACCTTTGTCACTGGTTCTCCGGTACAAACAGAGATCAATCAGACGATCAGAATCAGGGTATGAACCCTTTTTCATGAATAATCACAATATCGTCATTACGATCCTTTTCATAGAATCTCCGGCTTAACCGGATATCGTACAGGCGATCAGCATTGAGGTTAATATTAGATTTCCTCTGGTTCACGTTGTCACTGTGACGGACCTTTGATTGTACCGGGGATGGTTACCGGAGCTCCGGTACGGACAGAGATCACTCAGACCACGGGTGGCCAATCTTTGTTTTACCTGTAAAGGAAAGGATTTAACAAAAAAAAAAAAATATATGAACGTAACTATGCCTATATTTATGCATATATTTAATTCTAACTATGTATAAATATGGATAAATATCCATACAACATCGTGTTCAAATAGAATTAAATTAATTATGCCTATATTTATGCATATGCAATCCTAACTATGTCTAAATATGGCTCAATATCCATACAACATAGTGTTCAAATAGAAATAAATTAATTATGCCTATATTTATGCATAGTCAATTCTAACTGTCTAAATATGGATAAATATTCATACAACATAGTGTTCATATAGAAATAAATTTTCCTCCCAGTGGCGAATGCGCCAACAGTGTCACATTTCATGAATACAAGTGTCGCACTATACCCCAGAAGATAGTACATTAAATGACTTTTCTTTAAAATTGCTTTTTAAGAGTTATACAGCTGATCCCAGCCTGTGAATAGGATTGCTAACCAAAGTTCAAGGAACATCCAGACTTATGTCCCCTTTCTGTTACAGAAGGTTCGCCTGCATGGTTCCCATCAGGATGATGATGAATCTCTCTGGCCTGCAAGAGAGGCTCTCCGCCCTTGGGTATCGAGGTTGGGAAGGAATGCTCCATCTAGAGGTCCCTATCTCCTCGGAGTGTCCTCTCTAAGGTTGGACGACGACCCCATGGACGGGCAGGTAGGTGGGGATGAGTTTTGAGCCTTCAGCTTTGCAATTACCTACGTCACCGACCTAGGACCTTTAAAGGATCCTGATGTTCATGTTACCCTGCATAAACCGTGACTGCTGAAAGCAACACATTCTAGGGAAAACCAAGGGGCTATGACGCAGCTCTAAGGTATGGTGGTGAGTCAGTGCCGTTCAGGAACTCGGATATAGGTGGTACCATAAATCTGGATGGCATAGACGTCCTCCCTCTGGGGGACCTAGATTTTACTCCCAGGTACTAGAATTCCCATTCAACGGATTCGTTCGATTGAAAGAGATTGCCTTGGTTAGGTTAGACAAGGTACTGAAGGTAACGGTATTATTTCCTAAAGGGCAGGCCCGATCTGTCTGGACCAGGATGTTGTCAGCCTGGGGGGTACGATAATTCCAAGCTCTGCCCTCCCAGTTCGACCTACACGTTTGTTGGTCTGATCGGGTCAGTTGTGGGAAGTACGTTCTGTCTGAGACCTCTATCAGACAGGAATCGATAGTCGGTTTCCCACTCGTCATCACAGCCTTCCTCTGGTTCGACGCCTTTGCATCCGACTCCCCATCATTAGGTGGTCTACCTCACTGATTCCCCAGGTACACAGCCCAACCCCGTTGGGATGTTTTGCCTGCATACAGCCCTAGATCCGAACCCTCAGGCTCCTTTCATGGACACCAGAGTGGAAGCTACAGGAGTAGAAGACAGTCCCGCCATCAAGGCGGGCCTAGGAAAAAGGGGGCTCGGAGAAGGGAAGGACCTAGATTCACTCCCTCACAACGCGGTGGTCCCGGTAGGGGGAAGACTTTACCACTTTCGTGACCATTGGACCTTCGGTCTGTGGGATCATAGCATAATCTCTAACGGTTTGAGATGAAAATGGCCTCAAGGTCCTCCTCCTCCGCCAGTGACCTTCTCCCAGAAATCCACTCCCGTCCTGAAAGAGTACACCACAGGGTTACTCAAGAAAAAGCAATCAAACGGGATCGATCACTGAAGTTCCAAGCCGCCTGTTCACATTTCCGAAGAAAGGCTTGTCGGCATTGAGAGTGGACCTGGACTTGTCAAGCTAAACTCTTTCATTCTCTGCGGCAAGTTCCGGATGTTGACTATCTCTCAGGTACGGACCTTACTTCCCCGTGGGACCGTCACCACCTCTGTCGATCTTACCGACCGCTATTAGCTTGCGCCTATAGCTTGAAACTTCTCTTCTTATCTGGGTTTCCACCTAAGCAGGAAAGCCTTTGTGTTCAAGACATGCCCTTCGATCTCAACATTGAGCCCAGGATATTCACGAAACTGGGAGAGGCAGTGTTAGAACAACTCAGGAACCAAGAGATACAGATCATTGCTTATCTGGCCGGTTGGCTCATTTGGGCCCGGCCGGCCATAGAAGGCAACAGAGCTACGAAGGAATTACTTCGATTGCTCGACAACCTGTGATTTCGGGTCAATCTCCATAAGTCTCGCCTGCGACCATCAGACCACTTAGAATGGTTAGCCATTCAGTGGGAACTTTCGAAGCACACGTTGTCTCTCCCTTCCAAAAGTAAGAGGAATAGGTTCCAAGATCAAGAATTTTCTCAAGCACAAACAGGTGTCCAAAGAGCCTAGAAAGTATCCTCGGCCTTTTCCAATTCACTTCAGTAACAGATCTCCTATAAAAGCCAAACTCAAGACATCAATCGATTTTGGAGAAAGAGAGCTACAGTACCTATAAGAAGACAAGGTCTCGAAGATCCCCTCTGTCTGGAAAATGAGACTACGCCCATGGTCCGAACCGAAGAACCTCTCCAAAGCGGTTCCTCTACAATTCCCACCTCCACAAGTGACATTCCATTCAGCCGTGTCTCTAAGTGGATGGGGGGATTACTCCGAACATCAGATGTTTCAGGTTCTTGGTCACTCGCCATGAAACAGTCCCATATCAATGTTCTCGAAGCCATGGCAGTGTTCTTGACCCTGAAGAGAGACTATCCTCCGAGGTCGACCCACATCAGAGTAGTGTCAGACAGCACAGACGCGGTACACTACGGCAACAGGGGAGGATCCAAGTCACCCAACCTGAATCAGATCCTGGTCACTTTCTTCGCCTGGGCAACAGAAAAGAACTGGTTCCTGTCAGCACCTCACCTAGCGGGAGGCCAGGATGTGAGAGCGGGCTCACTATCCAGGACGAGTCCCCTGGAGTCAGAATTTCATTCCGGTGGATACTCAGGCTCGTTCCAGGCATCCAGGTAGATCTATTCACAACTCAGATCAATCACAAACTTCCTTGTTATGTGACCCCAACCCTGGACCTCGGGCTTATGCCATGGACGCATTACCCCGGGATTGGAACCATTAGAAGAAGATTTCCCTATCTCCCCCAGTGAATCTTCTAAAAACTTTTACACCGACTACGCTCCTTCCGGGGCGCAGTGGCTTTAGTACCACCTCATTGCCCAAGAACAGTTGGTTTCCTCTCCTCCTCGAGTGGAAACTCCGTCCCATCCGGATCCCGTTCCTCAAACTGACCCGAGTATTCCAAACTCACTGTGTCAGATTACTCAAGGATGGCCAAAACCCTAACTTTGTAGACTACAGGAAGTTGGCAGCTCGTAGAGACGCGAACATTGAACCAGAAAACGATTTCTTCATCGAATCAGACAAAAGGGACTCGACAATTCGCCAATATGATTCGGCCGTTAACCCTCAAAATAGGTGGTCCCCTTAGAAGGTTATTCCTCTTCTCCAAGATACTTCTCTATGTCCGGTCACCACTCTCAGGGCCTTTTTAGCCATGACTGCTACCCGATCGTCTGGCCCCTTGTTTATCAGAGAACAAGGAGGTACCATTTCCATACGTGGTATTAGGCAATAGATCCTATACTTCATTAAACAAGCCAATCCGGGATCATTTCCCCATGCTCATGATATCCGGTCCGTAGCTACCTCCATCAATTATTTCCAGAAGATGGACTTTGATGACCTTATAAAGTTCACGGGTTGGGAGTCTCCTATGGTCTTCAAACGCCACTATCTAATGAACTTACAGGCTCTTAAATACCCAACAGTTGCAGCTGGGAGCCTTATCTCTCCCCAGTGATCTTTTGTTCTTCCTTTCATCCATCTCTTTTCTTCTCCCTCCTACCCGCCACTCGCACCGCGACGCCGCTTCCTTGGTGGTTCGTTAGCCCTAGTTTATTACATATTAGGTTATTATGATTGTAACTATTATTGATTACCGTTGTTATAGGGTCGGGATATTCTTAGCCATGTCAGTTTTGTTGCATGTTTCCTCTGATACTCGGAGGCTTCCCTGTTATCATGTTTGTTTAACCTTACTCCCACTATGCCCTGTGGCTAGTTTGTGTTATGCCTACTTACCTTAATTATTTATGATTTTCTTTACATGGTGTTGTTTCTCTCCCCTCATTAAATTAGTTGTTATTGTTGGGCTTGGAAGGCATTCTCTGGTACATTTTCACCGGGCGCCACAGGTCGACCCAGAAAAGGGATTTTGACGAAGGAAAAATCTATTTCTGGGGAGAGACCTGTGGCGCCCGGTGAAACCCTTCCCCTTTATTTTACACGATCCCACCCTTTCCTTTCCAAGCCGTCATGGCCATTACAGAAGGATGTTGTTCAGATGGCGCTCGCGTCGTGGCGCTGGTGGTTGGTTAGGGCCTTTGTATCGGCCCATCCCTTTGACCAAGGAATTAACTAAATGGAAGACAACCTGTGAATAGTGGTTTTCACGCGCCTTTGCTTTATACACGACACCCAAAAGGTGCTCGCGCGAGGGTAGTAACCTCAGCATTCCATGCTTTTATCTTTCTCTGGTATAATTGGAAGGTTTTATCAGAAAAGATATATAAGAAGGACTCTTTTCACCGGGCGCCACAGGTCTCTCCCCAGAAATAGATTTTTCCTTCGTCAAAATCCTTTTATAGCACTTGCTAGTTCACACTTGTGTTTTCTCTGTGGTGTTTTTTCAGTATTTACCCAGGATTTTATTCACGATGTCGGACTCGACTGTCTCCCCATCTAAGTTAAGTACCAGATCTATGAGTTTTGAGTCTTTGGAGGTAGCCTTGCCCTTAGTTTTATTTCTATCACAGTTTTTATTATTTACTGTTCGCGGCCGCCATGCTGGCTGGCTACCTCCTTTCACTCGTTCTTAACGCCTTACAATTAGTCCTCTATACTAATTGTTTTTCGTTTCGAACCTTTCGCTGGGTTTTATCACCGATCACACCCTGTATTATTTAATTTACATGATTATGATATTTTACGCTATTATATTATTCTACGTATCATAGCTTTTGACTCTGATCGGGTCCATGATGACGTCCCTCACTGAGAGGATGCAGAATAAAGAGTCTAGTGGAAAGCCTCATGCGTTCAGGACTGCCGCAACAGCAGCAGTACGCCATCCCGGACGCCTCCAAGCTCCCGGAGTTTACAAAGAATAACCCATGGAGAATGGCTCTGCACTCTCCTTTCAAAGATGGCATGCTGACCATCGAGGGTTGTGGCACCCGGCCTATCGAGGACTTTGAGTTCTACCCGCGGGCCTCCAATTCCCCTTCCCCGGCTTTGCTCGTTTGACCGAGGAAGCTCTCATTAGGTTGGATAAAGTTCCTAAGGAGACTGTAATCTACCCTAAGGAACAAGCCCAGTCTACCTGGGTTCGCACACTGAATGAGTGGGATTGTGTGAACACTATGCTCACACCCCACAAGAGCTCATACACAATGTTCGTGGTAGATGAGCAAACCCCCACGCCATGCGTCACCAAGATGATGGACCTAGCCTATCAGGCCATCAAGGAGGACAAACCGTTACCGCAGCTTCGGGAAACGGACCTGACCTCCCTCGTCTTCCCGGGTGACCACGAGTGCTGGCATAACGCCCCGGCCACCTTCACGACAGGCAAACTGAGCGCTGACTGTGCCTCCACACAGTTCAGTGAGCGTCTCCCCAGGCTTCCGGGCTCGCTGATCCGCCTTGAGTTCGAAGCCCGGTGCAGGCTCAGCAGGTCTATCAATTCAGCTACTATGGCTGAGATGACCGCCATTATGTACGAGGAGGAACCCCTCTTTAAGGTTCTAACTAAATCCCTACTGCAGACTGTTGGCCGATGCGTACGACTTCCTCGCAGCCAGACTTCGTTGCCGAAGACATGTCTTGTCTGAGGCTACCATCAGACATGAGCCTAACAGGCTCATTAAAGCCCCGGTCTGGGGTCCTGATTTGTTTCCGGAGGACTTGGTGAACACGGTCCTCAGCGAGGCTGCCAGGGTGAATCAAAGTCTCAGGGTTAGGTGGGGCCTAGTCCCCAAACAAAAGTTTGAGCCAGCTGGCACCCCTGCTCGAGGCAGGAAGAGGCTGAGGCCCTTCCATTTCTCTCAGAATCGGCAACCCCTTCAGTTGGTGCAAACCATACCAGTGGCGCAAGGTAGTCAGCCGCCTCCTTCGAAGGGGCATCCTCAACAACGTGTTGGTCCCTCAGGCTCAGGTAGCATCGACCTCGTATGCTACCTCCCCTGCCTTTAACCCCGCCTACGAAACCCAAGGTGCCTTCCAAGGCTACCAACGCGCCAGAGGCTCCGGT
Source organism: Palaemon carinicauda (assembly GCF_036898095.1). Taxonomy (NCBI): domain Eukaryota; kingdom Metazoa; phylum Arthropoda; class Malacostraca; order Decapoda; family Palaemonidae; genus Palaemon; species Palaemon carinicauda. Next base: position 17,217,665 of record NC_090738.1, on the reverse strand, counting down.
ACCAGAGGTGCCTTTCGTAACGGGTAGCGGAAGGGCTTTCACCCGAGGCAAAGGATTCCGCGGAGGCCGAGGAGGCAAATCGTCAACGACTCATTGAAGATCCTCGGGTAGGGGGAAGACTTTACGTTTTTCGGAATCGTTGGAAGTTCAGCAATTGGGCTTTCAGCATAATTTCAAAAGGTCTAGGGTGGAATTGGATAGAAGGGCCCCCTCCATCAACTTCCAATGAAGGAGCTAGTCTCATATGCAGACGAGCTATTGCAGAAGAACGCAATCAAAAGGGTTCATCACTTAAAATTTCAGGGTCGCTTGTTCAGCGTGCCAAAGAAAGACTCAGACAAGCGAAGAGTAATCCTGGTCCTGTCCCGTCTGAATTCTTATATTCGATGCGACAAGTTCCATATGTTAACCGTCTCTCAGGTGCGGACCTTACTTCCCCGTGGGGCCGTCACCACCTCTATAGATCTTACAGATGCCTACTATCACGTTCCGATAGCAAGGCATTTTCGTCCTTTCGTAGGCTTCAAACTAGGCAGCCAAACCTACGCATTCAAAGTGATGCCATTCGGGCTCAACATAGCGCCCAGGATCTTCACCAAACTGGCAGAGACAGTAATTCAAGAACTACGAACCCAGAGGATTCAAATAGTAGCTTACCTGGACGACTGGCTCGTCTGGGCAGACAACGTCGAACTGCCTCACGGCAACAAAGTATTAACCTTCCTTCGACAGTTGGGGTTTCAGGTCAACCGCGACAAATCCCGCGTGGTCCCAGAGACCAAGTTTCAATGGCTGGGATTACAATGGGACCTACGTTCCCATACGCTATGTCTCCCGAAAGCCAAGAGGACAGAAATACCAAAGAATACGAAACTTTTTCTCAGGGACAAGTTGACGTCCAGGAGGAACCAAGAAAGAATCCTGGGCTCCTTGCAGTTCGCCTCCGTGACAGATATTGTTCTGAAGGCCAAACTAAAAGACATAAACAGACTATGACGCTCCAGGGCAAACGGGAAGCATCGAGACAAAAGAGCTCGACTTCCTCCAATTCTAAGAAAGAGACTTCGGCCATGGACAAAGGTCAAAAGTCTATCGAAGTCAGTCCCCTTACAACATCCGGCCCCAGGACTCGTCATTCACACAGACGCCTCCTTAACAGGTTGGGAGGATACTTCCAACACAGGAAAGTCCAGGGACTATGGTCGACTGTATTTCGACAACTTCACATCAATGTCCTAGAGGCCATGGCGGTATTCCTTACTCTAAAGCGACTGACCCCAGTCAAGAACCTTCATATCAGACTAGTTCTGGACAGTGCAGTCATAGTCCACTGCATAAACAGAGGCGGCTCCAAGTCAGCCCACATAAATCACGTCATGTTGGCAATATTTTCCATGGCAGCATCGAACAAGTGGCATCTATCGGCAGTCCATCTAGCGGGAGTGCGGAATGTAGTGGCGGACGCACTTTCGAGGACAACTCCACTGGAGTCGGAATGGTCCCTGGATCAACAATCATTCAAATGGATCTTATCTCAGGTCCCTGGTCTTCAGGTAGACCTGTTTGCGACAGAGTCCAACCACAAACTAGAATGTTATGTAGCCCCCAACCTGGACCCTCGGGCTTATGCCACAGACGCAATGTCGTTAAATTGGAACACTTGGAAGAGGATTTACTTGTTCCCTCCGATAAATCTTCTGATGTAAGCGTTGGACAAACTCAGGTCTTTCAGAGGCCAAGTAGCTCTAGTAGCCCCCAACTGGCCCAAGAGCAGTTGGTTTCCTCTGTTGGTGGAACTGGGTCTCCACCTTTGACAGATACCCAATCCAATACTAACACTAGTAGTACAAACTCGCAATGTGTTAGCTTCCTCAAGAATTCAGTGTCCTAACTTTATGGACTTCATGAAATTTGCAGCCCAAAGAGGTGCAGCTATTGATCCCCAAAATACTGTACCCTGTTTTTGGAATCAGACAAAAGGGAATCCACCCTTCGACAATATGACTCGGCTTTTAAAAAACTTGCAAAGTTTTTAAGGGACTCAAAGGTTGAAAAGATGACTATGAATCTGACAGTAACCTTCTTCAGAACACTCTGAATCAGGCCTTGCAGCCAACACCATTCCTACGATTAAGTCCGCCTTGAAAAAGATTTTCCATATTGGTTTTAATATTGACCTTACGGATTCATACTTCTCGTCAATCCCGAGAGCCTGCGCCAGATTGAAACCATCAACTCGCCCTAGCGCAGTTTCCTGGTTTTTGAATGATGTCCTTAAGCTGGCCTCTGACACTCTGAACGAATCTTGCGATTACATACCGTTATTAATGAAGACCTTGTTCCTATTGAGCCTAGCTTCTGGCGCCAGAATTTCAGAACTATCAGCTTTGACTAGAGACCCAGGTCATATTGAATTCCTCTCCTCAGGAGAAGTTCTTCTCTCCCCTAACAAAGTTTTCTTGGCTAAAAATGAGGACCCTCACAACAGATGGTCCTCCTGGAAGATTGTTCCACTTCCTCAGGACCCATCCTTGTGTCCAGTTACCACCCTGAAATCCTACTTAAATAGAACTTCCATGAAGTCCACAGGGCCCTTATTCATTAGAGAAAATGGAGGAACCATTACCCTGAAAGGAATCAGACAACAGATTCTTTATTTTATTTAACAGGCTAACCCTGAATCATTTCCCCATGTCCATGATATACGAGCTGTAGCTACTTCAGTTAATTACTTCCACCATATGAATTTTAATGAGCTTACGAAATATACAGGCTGGAAGTCCCCTAAAGTTTTTAAACGCCACTACTTAAAACCTTTGGAAGCTCTAAAATTTGCTACAGTAGCAGCTGGGAATGTGGTTCCTCCTGAAGGTAATGTCTTAATCACAATGTCTTGCTCTATCCCCCCTTCCTCCTACCTGCCTTACTTATGGTTCCTACTTAGTTTGGGTTTTGTTTTACTTGAGCTACACCCTTATGGTGTATTGTTTTATACTCCTGTTAATCATCTTACGTTACTACGAATTGATTTTGTTTATACCTGTTATTACTCTTACTCTCCCACGAGTTGGTTTTTATTTTACCATTAAGGAAGTTATTTATTTTGATCTGCATCGCTATTTGCTTTGCCTTATCTGCCATCCCTAGTGTGGGATTTTTGCCATAATTGTATTTATCCCTCCTTAATGTTTGAGAGTACTTACCTACGGGATACCTTGTATATCCTTTTCTTGGATTAAACATGTTTTGGTATTATTTTGTATTTAATTACTTCCCTTCAGGTATTGTGCCAAGTTTGGGCCCCCCTTTTTTTCTGGCACTTTCACTGGGCGGCACAGGTCGGAGCCCAGAAAAGTGATTTTGACGAAGGAAAAATCTATTTCTGGGCGAGAGACCTGTGCCGCCCAGTGAACCCACCCTACTTCCCTCCCATCTTGGGCCCCTATTTTGGGTGCTATAAGGAGTGACGTCGCTGGCGTGGGTTGGACTGTTGGTAGTAGAGATCGGAGTTAGGTGTTGAATGGCACCTCGCTGTAACAGGGATATTGAGAGGAGATATCTAAATGGTGCGAGACCTCTGGTTGTGATTTATCACGCCCCAATATATTATACCGACACCTTATTTGGCGAGCGAGCTATGTTCAACCTAGCATTCCTATACATTTTTTTCTCTGGTAAATTCATAGCAGTTTTTACCTTAGAAATGATGTAAAAGGAGCATTTCACTGGGCGGCACAGGTCTCTCGCCCAGAAATGGATTTTTCCTTCGATTTTTCCTTTGTCAAAATCCCTTTTCTATAACTCCCATATTTAAATTTTTAAAAATTTTTTTGCCCTAACATTTAAATAGGTTTGCTGAAAGCAATTTTGCAATTTGCTTTTAGTAAAAGCCTTGGAGCATATGATGTCCTTACAATATCCATTGTTGTACAGAAATCTCTTGATTATGGTCAGGAAATTTGTATGATTGGCTATGTTAGTGCTGCCTTGTTTTCAAACTGTTTGTAGTGGGTGGGTGTTTTCTTAGCATCACAAATGAATTTTTATGTAATAAATTGCAAATAGATGTTGATGAACACCATAGTCAGTGTAGGCATGTGATATCTGATTTCTTTAAGGTACTGTTCTTGGCCCAAGCTCATTGCATATGCAGATGATGCTACTCAGTAAAAAATTAATCTCCTGAATGTGTATCTGAGATGGCTGAATCCCTAGTTAAGATTAGTCCAAGGTGCAAATTATAGGGCATTCAAGTTGAATCCTAACCAAACTCAGTGATTGTAAGTAGGTCACACCTTTGTCGAGTCAGTGTCGACATCTGGGATTTTAAACTAAACCAGATAGTATGATTATAGGGACTTCCTGCCTCATAAGGAAGAGCCTCTTATTAATGGATGAGGGTTTGTATTTGTCCTTCCAATTTCACTAACCACCTCAACCATCCTAGGTGAAGGTCAGAATTGTTACTGGTAAGGGGCTTGGGCTTCCCTGCTGAGTACCAGTAAGCTATGACACTGTTATAAATTTTGACGAAGTTCTAGCCAAGCTGAATTAAAGAACTATGGTTTGTATAGTAAGAAAATACGAATTACTTTTAAAATACTGTATGTTTCTTGTGGTATGACTTGCTGAGAGATGTTACTTATATAGTACTTGTTGATATACTAATTGTAGTACAGTATTAGATTTTATCTTGAGGAATAGAGGTAACATAACAATTGGCATCGGTAATACTGGGATGATTTCAGTATCGCAATCAATTTGGTAAAGATACTGTTTATGGGTCTGATTTAGGTAATGGGGTTTGGGTCAACAAGGATTGGTGGTTGGAGGACTGTAGAAGTGTCGTAAGGATAACTGGACAGGGAAGGTAGTATCATTAAAAAATTTTCTTCTGTGAATGTGGCATTTCCACAATCCAGGACTGGGAGTAGTATTTAGGGGGAACTAAAGTCATTAAATGAAATTAGTTAACCAGAAGAATTACAGCAAGAGGGGAAATGGAAAGATTCAAGTATTTAAGTACAATGGGGATAGGGATATTCTTAAATTCTAGATTGGAATTGTCAAGTTGAGTTAATTTTTGATAACCTTTAATATCCAGGATCAAAATTTTTATGGCTACTGAATGATTGAGGCAACCAAAGTAATGGCTAAAAAAGAACTGAAATTTGTACTCTACAATTAAAAGTATTGGTTGAAGTGAAAAGTGTTTGTGTAGGTATGAGTGTAGACCATAGTAGCAGAATGGGATTAAAAAAGTTAGGCTTATAATTTGTCAAGTAGCTTAAAATTATTAGGCAGTGAGGTAAGGTGTTGGCTAGTACAGTTCAGTGAAACTAGACAATATTGTTGAGGTTGAAATCTGTAGATTGAATTGAATGGAGCTGGTCACTTCGCAAAAGCTTCAAGTACCATATGAAAGATGAATTGAGAGGGATCATATGATATTTAAAACTACATTAGTTGCTGATCTCGGATAACTATTTTCAAAAAAGTGGTTCAGCAAAGAATGGACTTTTTTTAATTATTTACGTAAGTTAATTAGTGTTAAATTTTCAAGTGTTGATATAGGAATGTTTTTAGAAATCTATGGTCTGGGGAGAAGTGAATAAGTGTCATGATATCCTGCCAGGGAGCAAAGAGAAAGTAAGTTGTCTTTTTAACAGTTTACTAAACTGAATAAGTATTAAGCTACCAAAGAAAATTCCTATAACAGTAGTATTATAGTACCAAAATCTTGACAGGAAAAAATCTGCCTATGGAAGGGAAAAAATTCCACAGTAATTAAGGAATGAAATCCTGTAGGTTATGTAAAAGTGGCATGAATTCAAAGTGGCTAGTACAAATGGTGTAGTAATACAGCATATTGTATAGAAAGATAAGAGGTTGGTAATTTTTAAATGCTTGATTAAAATGAGATCGGCTTAAGAGGTACAGGTATAAGAAACTTAATTTAACTATCATTATACTGGCTGAAAATTAATCCTAAAATGGTGGTAAAGTCTAATCAAGCTTAAATTTGAATCTGCTTAATGTGACCAGCAGCAAAGTTGATGATGAGCTACAGTACTTTGAGAAGGGTTGCGTTAAAGCTTTTTATAATCAAATGTGAATACGAAGATAAAATTTTTAGTCAATGTAATCCAAATTTTTGTTCTAGATATTGGAACTCAAAGCGAGCTTTTTTGTCAACTAATGAATGGATAACCTTGCCTAAGGGTGTAGAGAGCTAGAAGATTGTGGGATTTGAATATTAAAAATTGAAAGGAAATCTAAATTTGAAACACCTAGAGGTTATGTAAACGATCAAATTTTGGGAAGCAAATTTCTGTGTGTCCTCTGGAGGTAGGTATGGGTCTAATCTAGTTTTTTAAACTAAAAAGATTTAACAACCTATCCACAGTAGCTTCAGTGATATGGCATGTAGAATTATAATGCATGGATAGCTTTGGTAGACTTGTTGAAATCATTGATTCATTTAGCAACTTAAAAACAGGGCGATGAAGGCTCTGCTATAGAGGCATAGTAGCTTCTGAAGTGCAACTCTTTCCTTGTGGGTTAGAGGGTTAATTTAACATGTTCGTATTAGTATGTACTTGGAGATATTGGTAGTTTTAAAAATATTGAATGGTATTTGTTCAATTGATTTGGAGTTGTTCATATATTAACAGGAATGTTGAAGAATTTGATTCAAAATATTAAAATTGGCTGATTGGAAAACTCTAGTAAATACTTGTTATTAATGAGTTTTGTTTTTGAACTAATGAGATTAATATTTTTTAGGTATAATACTGTACTTATCTTCATATGTTGAAGTGGACTGGAAGTACTGATACCCTAAATGTTTGGATTTTACTGTTGAGACATTAGGAAGGAACTAAAGCTGCTAGTCTTGAATGCATTGACAGTTAAAAACTCGACAATCGGTGGATTGCAAACCTTAAGGGAAAATCTGAAACTAAAGTCTTAACAAAAACTGGTATGGTTTTATCCAGAGATTTTAGAAAGCTATGGTTTTATCCAGAGATTTTAGAAAGCTAACAGAATTGGTAATAGGTAGTTTGAAAAGTCTTATTCTAATAAATTTTGGAAAATTCCCTCTGTAGTATTTTAATGTCCTTTAACATAGGAAGATTTTGTATTTTGATTCATTTCTGTAGAAGACGACTTAGATACTATATTTTCTAGTATAGTACAGTGGAACCTCTACACACGAACGTATCTACATCCGAATTTTCCAACATCCGAAGTAAAATTTGAGCAATTTTTCGACTCTACACCCGAATTTTATTTCGACACACGAAGTAAGCAATTTTCGTCGTAGCGGTTGTATCCGAATTTTTCGTCACGCGAAGTACAATTCGAACACGTTCCTACTCTACACCCAATTTTTTTTCGACACCGTAAGTAAACTATACTCGTACATGTAGATGGTACTCATAGCGCCGGATGTATTTTTTATTTCCGCCGATAGAAGGCAGCATTTCTACCTCGGAGGGACCCTCAATTAGCGTGGCTTGGGACATTCCTCTGTTCTCGTCGGCTTCGTGTGGTTGTGCCCTGTCCTAAAAGGCTGTTTCGCAAGTGGTAGTGGTGAGAAAAGGAATAAGGAAATGCTTTCTTTAGAAGTAAAGCAAGGAATTATTGAAAAGCATGAGCGTGAGTGTGAGTGAACTTGCAAAAGAACATCACGACGAACTTACTACAGAGGAGCTCAAAGAACTCCATGCTATGTCTGAGCACATGAGTGATGACAAGGAAGGGATCGAGGAGGTAGAACATGTTAGGTTCGGCGCAAATAAAAGAGGTGTTAGGAAAATATCAAGACGAGGTCGACTTCATCGACAAATACCATCTAAAGAAATTGCAGGTTTGTCGTGTATTTGCGCAGTTTGATGATGTTTCCCTAACTTATTTTCGAAACATTCTGAAAAGCTGTACCAAGCAACTTTCTATCGATAGCTTTAAAAAAACTACGAAGCGAACTCGTGATGAAGAGGAAGGAAGTGGTTCAAAGAAAACGGCTGAGAGTGAAGCGAAAGAAAATGAAACTAAGAAAACAGAAAAGATTGAAGAGAAAAAATTTCAATCAATTTTAAGTGTAGAGTGAAAGTGATTAAAATTAATCCTCAAAAAAAAAAAAAAGAAAATGTAAAAAAAATATAAAATAAAAAAATAAATAAGCTAAGTTAGGTTAAAGTTCACTTAGTGTAAGTTAGAATAAGTTACGGTAGTGTACGTTTATCGTAGTCAACCTCTCTACCTCCTCGCCGCCCGTCAGTTTCCTCTCTGCGTAGCAAGACCAACACCTGCGCTGGACTTTCTAAGGTAAAGTGACACTAAAAACCAGTTTCTTATTTATTACTTCTTGATAATTATTCATTTTTTCATGTCTATTATCTAATTTAGTGCATATTGTCATGTGTAATTGTGTAGTAATTTATTAAGGAGTTATCATAGGTTTTTGGGCTCAACCACAGATTAATCCTATTTCAATGTATTATGGGAAAATTTGTTTCTACATCCGAACATTTTCTACATCCGAAGTCTGTTGTGGAACGGATTAAATTCGTATGTAGAGGTACCACTGTACTGCCTTTAATAGTTCTTACTTGGCTGTCATAAAAGCTCATATCAAAGACTGGATTATCATTTGAGTACCTTGTGGACTTGTAAAATGCCATAAAACTAACTCCTCATCCTGTAAATTGAAACATATTAGAAATATTTATAAGGGAAATGGACTACTAAAGTATACTGTACTGTACATGTTGAGGCTGGGAATTAGTTGAAATAGCTATAAACTTAATCTAGATTTAATAATTAGAGTACTGTACCAGTTTTAAGTTAACTGGTAAAACTAGCTTGTAGTACTGTATATACATATTGTTGGTTTCCTGAAAAACTTGACACGTGGCAAGTTTAACACCTCTGTAATCTCCATAGAACATTGATGGTACAATACTGTAAAAGGACTGTTTAAAAATTTTACTTACTGCAAAGATTAAGGGATAAATAACTTAATCTGACTGGTCTACAGTTTAAAGCTAAGAAGTCTTAGTCAAAAAGTTTCAAATTTTGTAAAAACACAAATGGCCTATGAAAGTGTTGGATTACTACAGTCAAACCTCTTGACTCAAAAGAATCGGTTTACAACATTTTCACTCTGCAAAATGCAAAGAATTTATGACTCGCATCACAAAAAATGTTTTGGACAATCTAAGGATGGTCAGTGCAAGAGCCCAACCGTGTCAGAGACTGATTTTAAAATTCACGCGCCGCCAGCCTGTAAACTTGCTACCATCCTCCCACACTCTCATTGGTTATCTCCCTATTCAGATGCTAGTTATCACCATAAGATCCTGCTTTCCATTGGTCAGCATCTTTTGTTCTGTATCCCATCATGCATCTACGCATTGGCGTTCTTATGTCTTTACGGTCAGCGGCGGTATCGTACGCATTGACTTCGTGTTTGTGATTTTGCTTTGGTAACAATTGTACTGTATTGTGTATATTACGTTACATAATTAGCCATGGGTCCCAAGAAAGTTGCTGATGTCAAGGGAAAGTAAGAGCATAATGCTTTCCATGGAGATGAAGATGGAAATAATAAAGAAATAAGAGTTTAGCATGTGGCTAAGTGTGATCACTTAGGTATGTGGCTGAAATCAGTCCTAGGTTAAGAACAATCCTGAAGCAGAAGAAAGCTATCAAAGGAGCAACGCCTTCTAAGGGTGTGACTGTTTCCTCTAGCAAGAGGAGCTGTGTCCATGATGAGATGGAGAGACAGCTGCTTGTCTGGATATGGACAAAGAAATGGCTGGAGTCATATCACCAAAGCGATAATATACCAGAAAGCCAGCACCACTTTCGGTGACCTCGTGCATGATTAGGCCAAAGCCAACGCTGAAGGAACATTGAAGCAGGCACGCCCAGAGTTATAGGCTTCTCGTGGGTGATTTGAAAATTTTAAAGAGACTTGTGCATTTATTTGGTGGTGCATCATGGGGAGGCTGCAAGCTTGGACACGAAAGCGGCCTAAGCTTTTAAGACTTTCAACGAGTTGACTGTCCGGGAAGGCTCCAGTCCCCAGCAAGTTTTCAAATGCGATGAGACTGGTCTTTTTAGGAAAAAAATACCTTGTCGAACATACATCAAGGCAGAAGAAAAGAGGCTACCCGGGCATAAGCCCATGAAGGACAGGCTTTCCCTTGCACTCTACAAATGTCAGTGGGGATTGCAAGGTGAAACTCCTACTGGTGTATCGCTCAGATACTCCTTGAGCCTTCAAGACCCATAAGTCAGAAGGAAAATCTTCACGTGCTGTGGAGGGCTAATGGAAAAGCCTAGTAAAGGGATTTTGACGAAGGAAAAATCTATTTCTGGGGAGAGACCTGTGGCGCCCGGTGAAAAGTCCTTCTTGTATATCTTTTCTGATAAAACCTTCCAATTATACCAGAGAAAGATAAAAGCATGGAATGCTGAGGTTACAACCCTCGCGCGAGCACCTTTTGGGTGTCGTGTATAAAGCAAAGGCGCGTGAAATCCACTATTCACAGGTTGTCTTCCATTTAGTTAATTCCTTCGTCAAAGGGATGGGCCGATACAGAGGCCCTAGACACACCCCCATCGCCGCATCACCCACGCCACGACGCGAGCGCCATCTGAACAACATCCTTCTGTATTGGCCATGATGGCTTGGAAAGGAAAGGGTGGGATTGTGTAAAATAAGGGGAAGGGTTTCACCGGGCGCCACAGGTCTCTCCCCAGAAATAGATTTTTCCTTCGTCAAAATCCCTTTTCTGGGTCGACCTGTGGCGCCCGGTGAAAATGTACCAGAGAATGCCTTCCAAGCCCAACAATAACTACTAATTTAATAAGGGGAGAGAAACAACACCATGTAAAAATCATAAATAATTAAGGTAAGTAGGCATAAAACATAAACTAGCCACAGGGCATAGTGAGAGTAAGGATAAACAAACATGATAACAGGGAAACCTCTGAGTATCAGAGGAAAACATGCAACAAAACTGACATGGCTAAGAATATCCCAACCTTATAACAACGGAAAACAATAATAGTTACAATCATATTAACCTAATATGTAATACACTTAGGGCTAACGAACCACCAAGGAAGCGGCGTCGTGGTGCGAGTGGCGGGTAGGAGGGAGAAGAGAAGAGATGGATGAAAGGAAGAACAAAAGATCAATGGGGAGAGATAAGGCTCCCAGCTGCAACCGTTGGGTATTTAAGAGCCTGTAAGTTCTTTAGATAGTGGCGTTTGAAGACCATAGGAGATTTCCAACCCGTGTACTTCTTAAGGTTATCAAAGTCCATATTCTGGAAATAGTTGATGGAGGTAGCTATCGATCGGAGATCATGAGCATGGGGAAATGATCCCGGATTGGCTTGTTTAATGAAGTATAGGATCTGTTGCCTAATGCCACGTATGGAAATGGTACCTCCTTGTTCTCTGATAAACAAGGGGCCAGACGATCGGGTAGCAGTCCTGGCTAAAAAGGCCCTGAGAGTGGTGACCGGACATAGAGAAGTATCTTGGAGAAGAGGAATAATCTTCCAAGGGGACCACCTATTTTGGGGGTCCTCGTTCTTAGCTAGGAACGCCCTGTCTGGTGAAAGAAGTACCTCACCTGAAGGGAGGAAATCCATGTTCTCTGAGTTTCGTGAGAGAGCTGCTAGTTCTGAGATTCTGGAACCCGAGGCCAAAGCTGTTAGAAATAAAGTCTTCCTAAGAAGAGTGATATAAGAGCAGGATTCGTTGTCCGTGTCGGAGGCCAGTTTGAGGACATCATTTAGAGACCAAGAGACCTTTTGAGGACGAACCGAAGGTCGAAGCCTAGCACGTGCTTTTGGAATAGATGAGAAATAAGACTCCGCCAGGTTAATGTTAAACCCAAACAGGAAGACTTTCCTCAGAGCTGACTTAATGGTGGTTATAGTGCTAGCTGCTAGGCCTTTGTCAAAAATGGACCTAAAGAAGGAGATGGCTAAATTAGGAGTCATAACCGAATGGTCTGAAGTCCTTAAGAAATCCGCTAGTTTCTTAACCGCCGAATCATATTGGCGAATCGTTGAGTCCCTTTTGTCTGATTCTATAAAGAGGACATTATCTGGGTCGATGTTTGCGTCCCTACATGCCGCAAACTTCATGAAATCCACAAAGTTAGGGTTTTGGCTATCCTTGAGGAATCTGACACAGTCCGAGTTTGGACCACCTGGGTCAGTTTGGGGAATGGGATCCGGAAGGGACGGAGTTTCAACTCGAGGAGGAGAGGAAACCAACTGCTCTTTGGCCAGTGAGGTGCCACTAAAGCTACTGCCCCGTTGAAGGAGCGGAGTTTGTGCAAGACTTTCAGTAGAAGATTCACTGGAGGGAATAAGATGATCTTCTGCCAATGGTTCCAATCCAGGGTTAATGCGTCCATGGCATAAGCCTGAGGGTCCAGGTTCGGTGTCACATAACATGGGAGTTTGTGATTGAGTCGGGTCGCGAATAGATCTACCTGGAGACCTGGAACCAGCCTGAGTATCCACCGGAAGGAGTGCATGTCCAGGGACCACTCCGATTCCAGTGGGCTCGTCCTGGATAATGCGTCTGCTATCACATTCTGGACTCCTGCTAGGTGAGTTGCTGACAGGAACCAGTCTTTGTCGGCTGCCAAGGTGAAGATAGTGACCAGGATCTGATTCAGGTTGGGTGATTTGGAACCCCCCCTGTTGAGGCAGTGGACTACGGCCGTGCTGTCTGAGACTACTCTGATGTGGGTCGACCTCGGAGGGGAGATTCTCTTCAGGGTCAAGAACACCGCCATGGCTTCGAGAACATTGATATGGAACTGTCTCATGGCGGGTGACCAAGAGCCCTGAAACATCTGATGTTGGGAGTAACCCCCCCCAACCACTCAGAGACGCGTCGGTATGAATTGTCACTTGTGGAGAGGGGAACTGTAGAGGAACCGACTTGGAGAGGTTCCTCCGATCGGACCATGGTTGTAGTCTAATTTTCAAGACAGAGGGGATCTTCGAGGTCTTGTCTCTTAAAGGTATTGTCGCCCTCTTTCTCCAAACTCGATTGATGTCTTTGAGTTTGGCTTTTAATAGGAGATCGGTCAGTGAGGCATACTGGAGTAGGCCGAGGATTCGTTCTAAAGCTCTTCTGGACACCTGTTTGTGTTTGAGAAAGTTCCTGACCTTGGAAGCTATCTCCGTCACCTTCTTGGGAGGAAGGGAGAGCTTGTGCTTTGAGAGGTCCCAACGGATGCCTAACCATTCGAAGAGGCTTGATGGTTGTAGGCGGGACTTCCGGAGGTTGACTTGGAAGCCCAGTTTGGCGAGAAAAGGGAGTACCTTCGACGTAGCTCTGTTGCATTCCTGGTGCGACTGGGCCCAAATGAGCCAATCGTCCAGATAGGCGACGATTTGTATCCCTTGGTGTCTGAGTTGCTCGAGCACCGTCTCCCCCAGTTTCGTGAATACCCTGGGGGCAATGCTGAGACCGAAGGGCATGACTTTGAATGCGAAGGCTCTCTTGCCGAGACGGAAACCTAGGTAAGGAGAGAAGTTTCGAGCTACTGGGACATGATAATAGGCGTCGGTAAGATCGATAGAGGTGGTGACGGCCCCACGGGGAAGTAAGGTCCGTACCTGAGAGATAGTCAGCATACGGAACTTGTCGCAAAGGATGTAAGAGTTGAGCTTCGACAAGTCCAGAACTACCCTCAACGCCGACGAGTCTTTCTTCGGGACTGTAAACAGGCGGCCTTGGAATTTCAGGGATCGAACCCGCTTGATTGCTCTCTTCTTGAGTAACTCCGCCGTGTACTCTTCCAGGATGGGAGTGGGTCTCTGGAAGAAGGTCACCGGTGGAGGAGGGGATCCCTGTGACCATTTCCAACCCAAGCCCCTTGATATTATGCTGTGAGCCCATGGACTAAAGGTCCAATGATCCCGAAAGTGATAAAGTCTCCCTCCTACCGGCATCACATCATTGGGAGGGAGTGAACTTAGGGCCCCTCCCTCCACGGGAACCCCTTGCTCTAGGCCCGCCGCGTTGGCGGAACTGTCCTCTACCTCTGGAACTCCCTCTTTGGTATCCACGAAAGGAACCGGAGGATTCGTAGGCAGGGTTGTATGCAGGTGAGGGCATCCAAGAGGGGTTGGGCTGTGTACCAGGGGGAGCAGCGAGGTAGACTACCTGCTGAGGAGGCGCCTGTTGTCGAGAAGTCGAGGCCGCGGAAGGCTGTGGGGACGAGGTACCCCGGGCCGCCTTGTAAGGACTAAACCTCTGCTTCTCTTGAAGAACGTGTGTCTCTGGGGTTCGAACCTCTTTTTGGCTGAGAGACCCCACCTTACCTGCAAATTCTGGTTTGCCCTCGCTGCGTCCTGAAGAACCTTATCCACCTCGGTCTGAGGGAAGAGGGTCTTACCCCAGCAGGAGGACGCTATCAGTCTGTTCGGCTCATGCCTGATGGTGGCCTCCGACAGAACGAACTTCCTGCAACTAACCCGAGCTGACCAGAAGTCATGGAGATCTATTTGGTAGGATAGCAGCTGGTTCTTTGTGGCGACTCTGAACAGCGTTTCCTCTGGGTAAAGAGATGCTAGGGACTCCATGGAGGTGATGGATTGGAGGGACCTAGCAAGTCTAGTACGGGTCTCGAACTCAGTTTTGAGAAGACTCTCTATTAATCTGGGAAGCTTCTCAGAGAAAAGAGTAGAGGCACAGTCCGGGTCTAGTTTCCCCACCGTGAAGGTAGAGGCCGCAGCATCCCAGGCTGCCGAGGAACCCGGAATAAGCAAAGAGGTGGGGTCCGTCTCCTTGAGAGCCGGCATGGAAGAGCCTTCTTTGATGGCCTGTATAGTCAGCTCTGTGACTTTGTCTATGAGCGGAAAAGAGATGGAGGCCGCTTTCGTAAAAATAGTGTAGGAACCTTTGTGTGGGGTGAGCTTGGAGTTAATACACCCCCACTCTGATAGTGTTCTGGCCCAGATAGCCTGGGCCTGCTCTTTTGGAAATATGACCGTTTCCTTCGGTACCTTGTCCATACGGACCAATGCATGTTCCTTTAACCGTACAAAACCATTGAACGGGAATGCTAGGCCCGGGGGATAAAACTCCAGGTCCTCTAGAGGGCGGGTGTCCATGCCCTCCAGAGTTAGGGAACCATCTACGAATGGAGCATGCAAAGCAAACCGCCAAGGATTGTTTTTATCGAAGGGCGGCAGCTTCGATGCGTCTGGGGCAGAAGGGGGAGGAAACTGAGTTCCGGCGCGGATCAGAGTAGCCATCATATCCTTAATCTGTTATTGCACCAGAGTGATGTTGAACTTGATCCCTGACCAATCCTTTGATCAGTTGGATGGGGAGGAGATCAGCCCAGGGTACCTGAAAGTCACCCGTTGGTTTTTTCTTGGATTTGGTAGACTTAGACTTCTTAGGAGTAGTGGTTTTACGAGGAGCAATATGAATATCAGGAGCTGTCGAGGGTCCGGGGACCGGTGATGTTGATACTGGCAAAGCTGAAGTCTTATAAGTTCCAAGTGGCTTCACCTTGGGTCGTACGGAGGCAGAGGGATCCCGAGGAGAAGCCTTAGAGTTATCAAAACCTAGAAAGGAAGAGGTAGGAGAGGTGGTAGGAGAGAAAAGGGTTTCCACCAACTCGGCACCACTTACCTGCTCGTCCCTGGGTTCTACGTCTATATCCAGACCCGCCATGTCCATCGGTACGAGGGGTTCGTCCTCCACGGAAATGGTAGCCCTGACTTCTTCAATTAAAGGGGCAGCAAGGTCAGGGGAGACTGCAGCAGTAGTCGAGCCTGGGAAGAGACGGGAGGCCATGTCCCCATCGAGGAGATAGGGTGCGCCAGACGGGGCATTCCTGCCAAAGCCCGACACCCACGGACGAAGAGTAGCCCTTGCTGACCGAAGAGAGACATCATCGGCCTGTAAGATTTGCAGTGATTAGTGATGGAGGAGGGGGTTTGCCCTCCCAAATATACTGTGTATATCATATTCATGCCTATATTAGTGTCTGCCAACGAGAAATAAGGAACAAAGGGAAAACCCACTTACACCATCATTCAGCAGAACTGACGACAACTCGTAACAGAACGAGCACAAATCCGGGAACCAAACTGGGTATTGGGCCTGTCCCGGTTCCTGGATAAAGGGAATGGAGCAGTGAGCATGAGACCGGCAGAGGTCATGCCCAACGGGGTCGCTGAACGAGGCAGAGCATCCTTCAGCAGTACAACGGGCCTTCTGTAAAAGAAAGGAGACATGAGTCTGGTGTTGCTTGAAACTCTGATAAGGGATAAAAAACCTATTATTTTAGAGTTCCGGCACTCACTGAATTCCCTAAGCACCCATATTGCATTGACCAAACAACTGAATATTAACTTTAAGTTGATACCGCCCCATACCATTGTTGGCACTTTAATATTCAATTATCTGTATATTTGTAATGCACCCAATGTCTGTTAATGACATAAGGATAATTAACTTACAGCAATCCGCCGACCTCCAAGGGTCGGGGAAGCAGTGACATGCCCTTAAAATAAATATAAACACCAGCCTTAGCTAAAGGCAAGGCAAATATAAGTGTGAAGTGTATGGGCGACCTCCGGTGAGGCCGGAGCGTAATGAAATGTCCTGAATAAAGGAGCCTTAGCTAATTAGCTAAGGCAACTATAAGTGTGAAGTGTTTGGGCGACCTCCGGTGACGCCGGAGGATAATGAGATGCCCTGAATAATTCAATTGTGGCTAATAATTCAATTGTGAAAGATAAAAAGCTAAGCCGCAGCTAAAGACTAAAGCTTAGATTATAGTAAAGCGTATTTACGATCTCCGGTGAGGCCGGAGGGAGAAGAAAGGTCCTGAATAATTATTGTGAATAACAAACACAGTTGTAATAACAAAGGCTATTGTGGATATGGCCGTGGCCTGAGACCGAAGTAAGGGCCACCGGAGGGTCGTATCTAAACAATATGAAGCCCGTCCCATGTAGTAAACAATATAAATATAACAATAGAACGAAAGTTATTGAGAATCCCTCATGGCGGAGTATAACTCAAGGCGGAGTGGAAAACGTTCATAACTACTCCCGAGCCGTAACGGGGAGAGGACGAAACACGGACCAAAATAACGCTAACAATTGAAAAGTCACGAAAAATAAATAACTCGTAAGTTATCATCCACCCAGAGGGGGAGAGGTGAGGGAGGGAGAACCCGCTGAACGCACAAAACGGAAAACGGGAAATCCGCTCCCCCACCGGAGCTAAGAAAGAAAACGAGAGAAAGGGGTAACTCTTGACTGCGAACAGAAAACGGGGACCCCAAGCTCTCGCTCTCTTAAACACAAAAACAGGACTAAAAAACACACAACACTATTATAAACGTATAAAATAAACCTGTACATCCATAAAACACTACGATCGAAGAATAGCAACTGCTAAAACTTAAAATAAATAGCACAGTCGAGTGACGAACGCCTCGGAGGGGCGGGTACTAAACAAATACAAAGCTAAATCGCTATCTCGTTCGTAGGCTGGACTTATTAGCAAAAAGTACCATGAGTATAAATACACAAAAAAAATAAAAATAAAAATAATAACGGTTCTAAAGGCTTAAGGCCAGGGACTTAACCAAGAACCTAAGTGACAGAGTACTAAACGGGCAGACAAAGATGAATTCCCAAACAGTGAACAAACAATGGCCGCCATGAAAGGCCAGACGGGAATAATAAAACAGACTATACTGGATATAAAACAAAAGCCCGGTACAATAAAATACTGTCAAAACAAACTATGGTACTTTACGTTGGAATGTGTGAAGATGGAGCTTCGGACATGACAAAATAAATCCACGATTGATAAAAAAGACCGAGAGCACAACAAAACAATTCAACACTTTGTATTCCAAAAAGAAGGATGATGTTCAGATGGCGCTCGCGTCGTGGCGTGGGTGGTGCGGCGATGGGGGTGTGTCTAGGGCCTCTGTATCGGCCCATCCCTTTGACGAAGGAATTAACTAAATGGAAGACAACCTGTGAATAGTGGATTTCACGCGCCTTTGCTTTATACACGACACCCAAAAGGTGCTCGCGCGAGGGTTGTAACCTCAGCATTCCATGCTTTTATCTTTCTCTGGTATAATTGGAAGGTTTTATCAGAAAAGATATACCTGTACAAGAAGGACTTTTCACCGGGCGCCACAGGTCGACCCAGAAATAAGACAATTTTTCATAGTGGACAAATGTTTGTTTTGGCCCAATTGTGAAAAAGTATTTGGAAGAGAAGTGCCTTATGAAATGTCTGCTGGTGCTGGAAAATGACCCTGCCCACGAAGATATCGTAGCGGAATATTCGTTCATCAAGGTTCTCTATATTCCACCAAACACCACCCTTCTCCTCCAGCCCACGGAACAGCAAGTGATTTGAAATTTAAGATTTCTATGAAATAACTTTAGAGATTTTTCGAAATCATAGAGCACATACCTCACCCTTCATCAATTTTTGATGGAGCATTTTGATACTGTCGTATGCCTAATAAATCAAGCTTGTCAGAGGGTTTTGAGGCGCACCTTGAACTCTGCATGGAAGAAGCTGTGGCCTGATGCCGTCTCTGGCGTTTCCGCATGAGATTTAGAGGGCTTCCACGCAGACCAAACAGATTCCAAAAATGTTGACGATCCTGAACCTGTTGCTCAATCTGAAGTTGCTGAGATAGTTACACTCGGGAAATCAATGTGTTTGGAAGTGATGAGGCTGACATTGCTGAGCTTTATCGAAGAGCACCAAGAGAACTTGTGTCGGATGACCTGAAGGAGTTGGAGGCCGTGTAAGTGAACTTCATTCAGAAAGAGTACAGCGGGGAGGAGGAGGGTGACTACTAAATGGCTACTTTCAAATGGTGGCTCTTGTAGAAAAGACACTCCCTGAAAAAATTCTCGCAGGTCTTGCACTTTAGGACTATAATGGAGGTTGCCAGTCATTCTTGGAAAATTTTAAGTAGCAGGCAGAAACGAGCTTCTTTGGACGATTATTTTAAAGAGGCCTTCGGTAGAAGTAGACGAAGCGCCAGATAAAAAATGAAAGCAAAGTGGCAGTGAAGAAGAAAATACTTAGTGAAATTAAATTTAGAAAATAAACGTAAAGTAAAATAAAATAAAAAAAAAATTAGAAAAAGGCAAGAAAAGAAATTTTATATAAAGTTTATTGTAAAGTTGTGTTATTTCCTGCCATTTGTAAATAAATTTCCTATAATTTGGTGTTAATGTTTTCTGTCATTTATAAATCTGTTTTGTAAAATTGTTCATGTTTTCTGCCACTTCTTAACATTTTCTGCCGTTTGTCATCCTCCTCCTACCACCCCGCACGTCACTCTTGGATATCGCCTTACTCCAAAGATAAGGTTCAACTTTTTTGGTTGCTATATTTTTACTGTTTGCTCTAATTATACACGTACAGGTTACAAACAATTAATATACAGTATTTTTGAATTATCCAAATATAGTAATTGTCATACATTTACTACTGTTTAGTGGTGTGTATCCTTTTTATAATCATTAAATGTGGTGGTTTTGTAGGGTCTGGAATGAATTAGGCCATTTATATGTAAAAGGTGACGCGAGACGATAAAATGTTATGGAAGCCATTACGGATCCAATTAATTTCGTGTTGAGGCATTACTGTATATTATTTGAAAGAAATTTGTTCCTACATGGACAAGAATCTTTGTCTTTTAATAAGTATGAATTCAGCAAAGCTGGGGAAGCTGCTTTTACATTATTTGGTGTTGGTAAGCAACTTTGACTTCAGTCGCTGACTAATATGAATTTACATAATATACATATACCAAGGCACTTCCCCTAGTTTTGGGGGGTAGCCAACATCAAACAAAAGAAACAGAAAAAAGGGAACCTCTCCTCTCTACGTTCCTCCCAGCCTGACAAGGGACTCGACCAAGTTCGACCGGTACTGCTAGGGGGCCACAGGCCCCCCCCCCCCCCCGTTATCCACCACAGATGAAGCTTCATAACACTGAATCCCCTACTGCTGCTACCTCCGCGGTCATCTAAGGCACTGGAGGAAGCAGCAGGGCATACCGGAACTGTTACAATCGCTCGCCATTCATTCCTATTTCTAGCACGCACTCTTGTGCTTTATCCTAGCTACTTATATCTTTTTCTCTTTTCAGTGTGTGATTGCTGTTCTCGGAATGGACAAAAATTCTGAGAGCATTCAATCCTACCCTAGAGTTGCGGACGAAGTGTGGCACATTCATGAGCAGGAATAAATGATTCTCCTCCCATTCCATGTGTTCTTTATCCTTGCAGAGGGCATAATTGATTGTTCTTTTACCTCAGTAAGCAGTATAACAATAGGCATCTTAGTGGGTAGAATATGCCAGTTGATTGGAGACTTGGGGTGAATGTGCTAACCTGAAAGTGTTATAGGCATTAGACTAAATTGCCCAAGGACTTAGTGGTATTGAAGAGAGCCCCTTGACCATGGCTGCTGCTACAGAATTTCGGGCCAGGTTCAATATGGAAATGCGGAAACTAGTTGATCAGTAAATCCCCCTTCTACCAGTTTTGGGAGAAGAGTAAAGGGCTGAATCAACCTTCAGAAAAGTCCTTAGTCATTTCAGGTAAATAAATAGCTTAGGGGAGACAATAGGATTGGTAGTTCCTGCTTATTGCTGTAAGTGGATGGATACCAATCAAGCCATTTGGCAAGGTGGCAATTGTACACGGCCTAGACATGAACGGTTTGTCTTATGGGACGAATACTGTATCCTCTTTCCTCCCCTCACATCTTGCCCAAAGTTTGGAACTCCTCCCTCTCCAATCAGAGAACACTGTTAGAAAACAGTTACAGGTGATACAAGACTGATTTCTAGGCTTGTAGTCTCCTGCCCTTGTTGGAGAAAGCTTCTGATGATTGGAGAATGTCATATACCTCTCCCTTGAAAGAGAAAGCTCTACTACATTGAAAAAGACAAGCACAGTACAATCCCCCACCAGGAGAAATGACTTCTCTTTAGACCTGAAAGATGCATACTATTATATACCATAACATTGGTATTCAAGGAAGTTCCTCTGCTGTCTTTTAGGGCAAGGTTTTTCAAGCTATTTTGTGCATGTCTCAACTGCCCTTAGGCACGTGCCAATGGTATACTGTACATCTACTGAGGTACCCAGATAATTGGTTGGTCCTGTCCTTTTAAGGCACTCAACATACTGTGAGTTGCACCCAAAATCTCCTCAACCTTATGGCTTTCGGGTGAAACTATTATTAAACAGTCTTGATATAATTAGAATTAAGGTGCTTCCATTTAAGGTATCATCAACGCCATCCATGGAAATTTCCAGATATCTTTTTGTAAATACTTTATTGGAGTTAAGAAGAATATGATTAACTTAGAATCCAGGTCTCTCTTTATGGAACATGTTGTAGGACATAGGGGATCGACTTTTATATATATACTGATGGCTCCAAATCTGATGCTGGCGTTGGATTTAGAGTACGTAGTAATGGTTTTAATTGTAGACGTGCACTTCCTCTAACAGCTTCCATATTTACTGCAGAACTGTATGGCACACTAACCGCTATTGAGAAAATATAGCATTGGGAAAGGAGGGTAATTTTACCATTTTTAGTGATGCAAGGAGTGTCCTTCAAGCTTTAGAAGTTTTAATTCTAGGAACCCTCTAGTTTTAAAGATTTTAGAGTGGCTTTTTATTATTGGACTGATAGATATAATGGTTCGATTTTGTTGGGTTCCAGCACGTGTAGGTGTGTTTGGGAATGAAAAGGTAGATTCACTGGCGAAGAATGCTGCATCCGAGTTGCTGCCAAGAAGGTATCCCATTCCGTGTAATGATATCCTACCTAACGTCAAGAAATTGTTTTGCAATAAATGCCAACAGCAGTGGGATAGTCTACTATGGGTTTCACAGACAGTGCAAGTGCGATTTTTTGCAATTATTCTGTAACGAACACTCGTATCAGTACGAGATTTTACTATAGTGTATTACACCCAGTAAGGAAATTTATAGGAGTATCATGAATCATTTATTGTAAATAATAAAGACTTTTGTACCTATACCAAGAGGCAAAACTCATTAGCCAAGCAAGAAAACGAACACCAGGTTGGAAGAGCTCCGCCTGCTTACAACCCCCTTCACCTCCAACCCCCATTTTCTTCCTCCCCTCTCCTTTCTTCCCTCACCTGCCCTACGTCTTTCCTTCTCTCTTTCTCTCTCTCTGAATGTTGCTTTGATTTAAACATAATTTTTTACGATTGTTTTTTCTATCAATCTAATAATTATTTACATAACCAATACCATAGAGAGAGAGAGAGAGAGAGAGAGAGAGAGAGAGAGAGAGAGAGAGAGAGAGAGAGAGAGAGAGATATGAGCAAACCAGTGAATAAGGCAGTCAGTCATCTGATAGGTAACAACCGATTGAATAATTCCATATCTACAACAATAAATATTATAATTAGATAAGATAGATAGATAGATAGAGTGCTTGATATAAAAAAAAATCATACAAAATAAGTTGCAACTTAAGTTACCTTCTCAGAAAGAGAGCATGAAGGGAAGGGAAAGAACGGAGAGGGATGGATGGCGTGAAGGTGGAGAGAGATAGCTTGAAGCAGGGGGAGAGCAGGTGAGGGATGAAAGGAGAGGGAGGGAAGGGGTAGAGGTTCTGTATATTATTGTTCGGTTTTGTGACTGGATGATTGAGATTTTGCCCTTTGGCATAGGGGCAAGTGTCTTTATAATTAATAATTAACGATTCATTATACCCCTATAAATTTCCTCACTGGGTGTAATACCCTATAGCAACATCTCGTATTGATACGACTGTTCGTTACAGAATAATTGCAAAAAATCGCACTTGCACTGTCTGTGAAACCCATAGTAGATGGCAATAAAATGAGATAAGTAACAAATTTCTTTTCTTCTTGTAGGTATAACATGATGCCCCGGAAATGGGAGAAGTCTCTTTGCCATCTGTGTTGGTCCCACTCTGTTGACACGTTTCTGCTAAAGGGCCAACACCAACCGTATTGCGAAGACTGTTTAGTACCTTTAACAGTAAGGCATTTGACTGAATGCCTCAATTATAGTAACTTAAGAAATAGATATCTGTTTGAGGCTCAAGGTGAGGGGGGCAAGTTCATCCTTGCGAAGATTCTTGGGACATGTCCTACTATACGAATAGTAATTTTAGATTTATTTCAGAAGCAGGTCTTCTGAAAACTTATTAAACTCCTATAATGACATTCAACTTCTATGGTTTAATTGAATATTCTTTTATTTTTTATATGAAATAAATATTGGCGTCAATGACCTTAGAAGTCAGGAGGCCTGAAAACTTTAAATCTCTCTCTCTCTCTCTCTCTCTCTCTCTCGCTCTTGCTTGCGCTCTCGCTCTTGCTTGCGCTCTCGCTCTTGCTTGCTCTCTCGCTCTTGCTTGCTCTCTCGCTCTTGCTTGCTCTCTCGCTCTTGCTTGCTCTCTCGCTCTTGCTTGCTCTCTCGGTCGCGCTCACTCGGTCGCGCTCATTCACTCTATCTCGTTTTCACACTTGCTCCCTCTTGCTGGATCTCTCTCTCTCTCTCTCTCTCTCTCTCTCTCTCTCTCTCTCGGATGGAAACTAGGCAATGTTCTTCCAATCTACAAGAAAGGGACTAAAAGAAGCACCTGGTAACTTCAGACTTGTAACTTCAGTGTCTTGCTAAATTTTTTAGTAATTTATAGTAGATTCAATAGTAGTAGGTTAGCCAGGGCACCAGCTGCCCATTGAGATACTACCACCAGAGAGTTGCTGGATCCTTTGACTGGCCAGACAGTAATGCATTGGATCCCTTTCTCTGGTTACGGCTTATTTTTCCTTTACAGATTCTCGTCTTTCCTCATACACCTGACAACAATGAGATTACCAAACACTTTTTCACCCAAGGGGCTAATCACTGTACTGTAATTGTTCAGTGTACTTTCCTCTTGGTAAGGGTAGAGACGACACACTAGTTATGTTAAGCAGCTCTTCTAGGAGGACGACACTCCAGAATTAACGGATTTTGAAGCTAAGCGAAAAATCTATTTTTGGGTGAGATAGCCATGTCATCCTGATGGAAGCTTCCTATAGACAGCTTTCTAGGGGATATTTGGCTACAGTGATACTCCCAGAGAATTGACCATAGGTCTCCAGAAGTCTAACTCCTGGCGCGAGTATCTTTAGAATTTTCCTTGAGGATATCGCATAATATCAGGGGACGTATACGACACATGGCAATCTTCATCCCAAATAGTTTTCGTTCTGAGGGGGAAGAGTGGCGAAATCGAAGGTGAGCCGTTATCAAGGTTACCTCTTCCTCCCCTACTATTACAGGGCCCAAAATAGTGGCTCATTCCTTGTAGCATTGAGCATGGTGCTACAGATAGTTGTTTCGGGAGGGGATTTATGACATAATCCTTTTCTTAGAAAAGGAGGGTGGGTCCATCAGGACGATATGGCCATCTCGCCCAAAAATAGATTTTTTGCTTTGCTTCAAAATCTGTTTTTTGGGCTCAAGCCATGTCCTGATGGAAGCTTACCAGAGAATTACTTGAAAGTACTGTATCTGTGGGTTTGTGTAAGGGCCTTAACCTTGGGTCAGTTTCTATATGGTCATCCAGACTGCTGAAATAGGACGATACTGTTATACGTTATTACCACCAAGCATGGAACAATGTTAGGGCTTTCTGCCCCCTGCAGGGAAATGTCGTACTTGACGATAGAAGCACAAGGTTTGTATTCATATAGGAATAAATATAAATATCATTCAGATCTTTTTGTTCATATGATTAAGTACCAAGTATGAACTTTACTTAGGAAAATAAGTAAAAGGACTCCAGCTAAGTTTATTTAGCTACATGTGAGGCGAAATAAGACGCAATTACACTTAACCATTTATTAAATCGATAATCAAATGGAACAGGTGTAATAGATTTTGGAATAGAGTTATACATTCAACATATACAGATAAAAAATTTTTCTACCTGAAAGGGAAGAAAAGATTAGTGGCTACTCAGAATCAGTTGAAAAATTAAGATAATTTTACTGTAATTGTTGGATAACTATCAACAATGTGTACAAGTGTACACATGGCACTAGTATCATTGGTATAATTCTGCACCTGAAAAGAACAGTCCTAGTGTCACCAGGGTGACACTCAATAAAAGGGTATTGCACTGGAAGGTGTCAACACCTTTTCACCCGAATTGAAAAGTCCCAATCAATTAACTGTTCATCGCAGCACTAGACGACAGGTTTTACCACACTACCTACCGCCACCATATAATGTTTCAGCACGTGCACTTGCTTCGCATAATGTTTATAAAACATTCTGGAGGATTTCCAACCTGTGTATGAGCGAAGATGCTCAAAATCCATATACTGAAAAAAGTTCAGTGAGGAAGCAATTTTTCTCGGATCATGACCTACGGGTGTACTATCAGGATCCGCTCTGCGAAAGAAGTAGGTGAGCTTCGCCTTCAGTTGTTTTAGGGATAAGTTTAATCCTGAAGTTTCGCCTTTGAAGAGCTATCCTCCCTTGAAGTCTGAAGTTCTACAAAGATAGACCTTTAGACACTATTGGACATAGAGACATCTTCCTTCAGAGGGCAGATTCTCCAGGGACCCCACCTTTTGATGGGTAGCTCGTTTTTGGTGAGAAAACTAGGATCAGGAAAGGGATACAGTTCTCCCACTTCTGTGAACTGAATATGGCCCTCGTCTCTTGATAGGGCCACTATTTCACTAACTCTAGCCCCTGAGACTATAGCAAACAGGAATATCACTTTAGGTGTAAGGTCCTTGAGAGAAGAATCTTCATTGTTCAAGGTTGAAGCAGTGTAAGACTTTATCCAGAGACCATGAAATGGGCTTCGGAGGGGCTGCTGGTCTAAGGGTACCCTGACACCTGCACGACTTTTTGCCATGAATTTGTCGTGGCAAATCGTGACATTTTGTGGCACGAACTGGAAGAATAATAATAAAAAAAAAAAAAAAAAAAAATTACCTCAGAATCACAGCTGACCTGTCCATATTGACACGAACTGGCACGACGAGTTCACACATAGTTTGCGCACTTCCCGCATCGTCCCGACGAGTTCACGAACAGTTCGCATATAGTTCACGACCTGGTCACGAAATTTTGTCGTGACCAAAATTTTGAACTTTTCAAAATACTCGTCACGACATGCCACGATGTCACGACGGGTTTACAAACACTTCACGCCAGTTCACGACGAGTTTACGCCAGTTCACGACTTGAGTCGTGATAAAGCGTGCCACAAATTCGTGCAAGTGTCAGCCTGGCTTTAGTCTAGTGCATGCCTTCGGAATCTTGTTGAAGATTTCATTCGCCAGGTCCACCTGAAGGTGTACAGAAGAGGTCTAGTCAAAGCTGACTTACACGTAGTTATCGTGGTGGTAGCCAAGCCTTGCTCGTGAAGGTGGATGAAGGAGGACAGGCAGAAGTCTATTGAGATTTCTTTCGGCCTTCTTGCTTTAACAAAAGCAACCCACTTTTTCCAAGACGATTCGTATTGTCTTCAGATTGACTTAACTTGTATTCTTCTAAGAAGTCTATACTGCCTTTCGAGATCCCAAATCTTTACTTGACTGCTAAGGCGAGAAAATCATGATGAAGGTTTTGAGTTCTCTGTGATGAAGCAAAGACAGTCTACTTCTGAACCAATTGGGATAGAGCTGGGTTTGGTAGAGGGATGGGTTTGGTAGAGGGACCAGTCTGTTTCAGTTCCATTACCAGAGGGATCCAATTGCTCTTGGGCCACTTGGGGCCACTACTGCTGCAGTTCCCTTGAAGAATCAGAGCTTGTTGAGGTCTTTCAGCAGGAGATTTGTTGGAGGGAACAGGTAGATCTGGGTCCATGTGTACCAAACGATGGACATGGCATCCGTCACTTCTGCCAGAGGGTCCTCATATGGGGGCTACATATCGAGGTAGTTTCTTGTTGTTGCTCATCGCAAAGAGGTCGATCTGCAGTTCTGGGACTTTTTCCAAGATGGAGAATGAGTCTGTGTCCAGGGACCATTCTGACTATCGGCTTTAGCCTGGATAGAGCGTCCGCCATCACATTGCGGAACCCTTGTAGGTGAACTGCTGATAAGTGCCATCTCTTCTTTTTCACTAAATGAAAGATGGCTAAAATCACATGGTTGATGTGGGGCAATCTCGAGCCTGGCTAACATCACATGGTTGATGTGGGGCAATCTCGAGCCTTGTCTGTTCAGACATCTCGCTACTACTTCGCTGTCCAAGACCAACCTGATGTGGGCTGATCTGTTGGGGGATAGTTTCTTCAGCATCAAGAGGACTGTCATGACCTCCAGAATATTGATGTGAAAGGTCTTGAACAGGGATGACCAGGTCGCTTCGGCTTTCCTTTGATGGGAGTGACCTCTCCATCCTTCCGTTGAGGCATCCGTGTGGATGGTCACCGATGGGGTAGGTGGTTGTAAGGGTAGGGTCCTAGTTAGGCTCTTGACCTTCGACTACGGCTTGAGAAGTGATCATAGTAAGGTCGGTACCGGTCTCTGTAGATCTCTTCGAGCGTTTGATGTGTATCTTTTCCATACTCCTGACGCATCTTTCAGCTGTGCTCTTAGCACTGGGTCTGTTACTGCTGCAAACTAGAGAGAGCCCAGTACTCTTTCCTGTTCGCGTCTTGAGATCCTGTCGGATTTCAGTAGTCTCTTGACAGAACCCATGATCTCTCTCCCCTTTCTTGGTGGAATGGAGAGGCAGTGTGACTTCGTTCCAATGGATTCCCAACCATTGAAACTCTTGAGCTGGAGAGAGGCGAGACTTCTTGAAGTTGATCTTGAATCCCAGATGTTCCAGGAACTGGATCAATTTCTTGGATGCTTGCAGACCAGCAGTCTTGGATGCTGCCCACACCAGCCAGTCGTCCAAGTACGCTGCTACCTGAACGCCTTCTAGGCGTAGTTGTTGCACGACTGCGTCCGGAAGTTTCGTGAAGATCCTTGTGGCTATGTTTAGTCCGTAGGACATGGTTCTGAAGACATACTTTGTCTTCTGTAGCTTGAATCCTAGGTAGGAGGATAGGGGGCGGCTGACTGGAAGGTGCCAGTAAGCATCTGCCAGGTCTATTGAGACTGTGTACGCCCCTTTCGGTAACAGGGTCCTGATGTGTCAAAGGGTTAGCATCCTGAACTTGTTCTCGATGAATTTGTTGAGTGGCGACATGTCCAGAATGACACTGTTTGTGCGAGTCCTTCTTAGGAACACAAAAAAGCCTTCCCTGGAATTTGATGGACTTTGCTTTCTTTATAACCTACTTGTTTAATAGTTCTAAGGTATATTCTTCCAGTAAGGGGATGGTGTGTTGGAATATCTGAGGAAATGAAGGTGGAGATCTGCTCCATTTCCATCATAGTCCATTTTTTATTAGGCTGTGGGCCCAGGGATCGAAGGTCCAACGATTCTGAAAGTGTTGGTCTTCCTCCTACCTGTAGAATCTCATTGCTTAGGTGGTCCGGAGGGCTTGCCACCCTGACCGCGTCCTCCCCTGCCTCGTGAGGGGTGTCTTGAGGAGCCCCGTCGAGAACTTCTTCCTTTCGGATGAAAGGTAGTAGTGTGCCTCTCAAACCCTGGGTTGAAAGCTGGTGACTGGGCAACCAGCTGTTGAGGCACCACATGGAAGGTGGTCTGTGGCTGAGTGACCACTTGGGGCATCGCGGTCATGGTGACTGTGGGATGTTGCTGAGTAGGCGGAGAACGTAGTCTTGGCTTCTTTGTCTTCTGTTTGGGTTGGGGACCCACATCCGGGGGAAGACTTCCTCTGTGAGGAGATGCCCCACTTTTGGAGAAGGTTCCTATTCTCCGTTGCGGCTTTCTCAACTACCTCTTTAACCACTTCTTTTGGGAAGAGGTCCTTACCCCAGATACTGGAAGAAATCAGCTTCCTGGGTTCGTGTTTCACTGTTGCAGCAGCATGTTTCACTGTTGCAGCGGCATGTTTCACTGTTGCAGCGGCAAACACGAACTCCCTACAGGCTCTCCTGGCCTTCATTAAAGCGTATAGGTCCTTTACGAGGGTGGCCATGTGCATCTTGGCCAGGACCGTGAGTATATCTGGGGTGCTGTTGTTGCCTGCACACATCTCTCTGCAGTTTTAGAGGGAGAAAGAAGCAGCTAGCCTCTTTTGTCTCTTGTTCCTTCGCAAGAGAAAGTCCGATAGCTTCGGTAGGTTCTCGCTGAACTGCTGTCCCGAGATGTCAGCTTCAAGTTTTCCTACTCATATGTGGACAAAGCCATAGACAGAGGTCTACACTCCTCTAGTGTAGGGCATGGTTTGCCTGCCTCAACCGCCTTGGCAACACTCTGAAAAGCCTTCGACATAAAGGGGAAGGCTCTTGAAGAAGAGCAAGAAAGGTAGGGTGTTTCTTGCTCAGTGCAGAAACTCGCGAGTTGGTATAACTGGCTTTCTTCGGGCTACTCATCAAGAGCGTCTGTGCCTTGTCCTGGTTGAATACCAAGACGACCTTTGATTCCATCTCTTCTTTTGACGCTGGTTCATGCTTCAGCCGGATGAAGCACTCCGGGTAGGCATTGAAGTTCGGCCAGAACTGAATGTTGTCCAGGTGGACGACTCCCAACTTCTCAGAGATGGAGAGTTTGTTGTTGGTGATAGGCATGAACTCCGCATACCTCCAGGGATTGGTCTCGGAGCAGGATGGTAGGTCTTGTACTCTGGGTCGCTTGTAAGACCCTCGGGAGGTGACTGTTCGTGTCGCTTCGCAGAGCTCTCTCGTAGGAGCCAAAGACGTAGACGGTGTCAACTCTGCTGCCGGCACAGGCAGGAGGGGCTCCTCCGCTTCTGTCGAGTCGTCGTCTTCATCTCCTCTGGGTGGTAGAGTAGACTTCCTCAGGATCGACCCGAAGGAGATTCTTCTGTGTCCGTGGACACTTCAGACAGCCTTTCCTCTTGGGGGATGTCCATGCCTTGCAATGCCTCAGTAACATCAGCCTCGACTGCGATCTGGACGCAGGGAGGCCTGGGTCGTGCCTGGGGTACGACGGCATCAGTTGTAGCTTTCGGGAACAGCCAGCTTTGCATCCTATCGTTGGGAAGGTACAGTCTCGGAGAGTTCTTTTGTAACCCTCTTACCCATTTGCGAAGCTTCTTGCGTGCTGCATCCCTCGACTCCGCTGACTTGGGGTCACCGAAACCCTTGGCCACCAAAGCCGAGCAGACGTTGCAGTCCTTGGGGTCCCAATACCTCAAGGTTTCGGTTGTAACAACGCAGGTGGCATGAGACCTGCACTTAGTGTGACCACAAAAGTTCCTACTTTAGTGGTTACAGTAGATCACCTGACACTTCACTTTCTGCTCCTCCTGTACGACGGCATCAGTTGTAGCTTTCGGGAACAGCCAGCTTTGCATCCTATCGTTGGGAAGGTACAGTCTCGGAGAGTTCTTTTGTAACCCTCTTACCCATTTGCGAAGCTTCTTGCGTGCTGCATCCCTCGACTCCGCTGACTTGGGGTCACCGAAACCCTTGGCCACCAAAGCCGAGCAGACGTTGCAGTCCTTGGGGTCCCAATACCTCAAGGTTTCGGTTGTAACAACGCAGGTGGCATGAGACCTGCACTTAGTGTGACCACAAAAGTTCCTACTTTAGTGGTTACAGTAGATCACCTGACACTTCACTTTCTGCTCCTCCTGTACGACGGCATCAGTTGTAGCTTTCGGGAACAGCCAGCTTTGCATCCTATTGTTGGGAAGGTACAGTCCCGGAGAGTTCTTTTGTAACCCTCTTACCCATTTGCGAAGCTTCTTGCGTGCTGCCCGGCGTCAATGACCTTAGATGTCAGGATGCCTGAGAACTTTAAATCATTCATTCATTCTTGCGTGCTGCATCCCTCGACTCCGCTGACTTGGGGTCGCCGAAACCCTTGGCTACCAAAGCCGAGCAGACGTTGCAGTCCTTGGGGTCCCAATACCTCAAGGTTTCGGTTGTAACAACGCAGGCGGCATGAGACCTGCACTTAGTGTGACCACAAAAGTTCCTACTTTAGTGGTTACAGTAGATCACCTGACACTTCACTTTCTGCTCCTCCTGTAAAGAAAGGAAGTTGAAATGAGTATGCGGTAATTTATCACACTTGATAAATAAAAATGTCATGCATTAAACTTTTTGGTATCTTAACCATTATAGCTTAGGATAGTAAGCTAGAAAGGAAATAGGAAAAAGACATACTTGTGCACTGGTCTAGCCTACAGAGAGAGGGAAAGTATGCAGAGAAGGGCTACCTTATTAATATAGTTTAGTACAATAAATAAGGGTGTAGGTATTATTATTCCTACTGCCTTCCTCCAGAATGAGGGTTCAAATGGAAGGGGGAATGAATCATTCTAGCATCCTCCCAGCCACAAGATCTGCTGCCGGCTACTGCTGATTTCAGGGATGTGGATGGCAGTCCAAGGGAGGACTGAAGAACACTCGGTGTCTCCCACCAGCAGCCGTCCTGGCTGGCACAACCTTTCCCGGAGCCTTGCGTCCGTAGGGGAAGGTCAGAGCTGCTATCAATCCGCCTATGTAGGAGCCTGGCCGGCGCCACAGTCTACCCGGCAAGCGGGGAGATTGTAGGACACCAGCCAAAGACATGCGATGGCTAGGCCATCGCTAAAGGACAGAGGGGGGCAGGGAAAGGGTCTTGTGTGTTGTGTCGGGTGAAGGCGGCAGGATTGCCGGCCATTTCCAGACACAATCAGAAACATCGTTTCAATATCAGCGCCGGCAGAAGAATATCGATTCTTCAGTCCAGGGCCTTGCTGAAACAAGACTTGTCTTCTAGACCACAAGCGAGAAGGTGGCGGGATCGTACTACCACTTCGGATGTGGGCTAGGGAAGCTAGGCTTCCAATGTCTACAACTATAAGCCGGCAGGGGAGTGACTACTCACCCGGCAGCCAAGTTGTTGGCATTAAAGACAATACTCTGAGTTACTGTCGTAAAAACAAGCCGGAGTGTACTATATGGTAAGACCAAGATAGGGTTATCGCCTAATGGTGACACTCGGAGGGAAGGAAGGGTTTACCCTTAAATCTCCGAAAGAGACTAGTATCGAATTATATAATTAATTCTAGGAGATATACTATCTCCTGTTGAATTGATAAAACGATACGTGAGGGTAAACGGGGATAATGTATGAAAGTATACTAAAGCGCGTAGGCTAGGTTAGTCTAGCGCAGGGCGAGATCTCGGCTACCGCTATATCACCGTGACACTAACGTATACGATCAATACATTTAAGGAAGAGGAAAATACGTGCATGATCTTATCTTCACTAGCATAATTTTGCCTAAATATCTATAATTCATTAAATGTCGTTCTGCTGACTAAATAAAGCATGCATGATGAACGACGTCCAAAATGGCGCCTCTGGTTACCGGCTATGCTCCAATAAACACATTAAATTTATGCTAATTTCACTGAGAAGGGAGCTAAAAATTATGCACAGGAAAGATTAAATACTCAACTTTCCAGAGGCAGAAGATGCTGGAGAATACATGTTAAAATCCTCAAAATAGCGGTCTAGAACACTAGATAAGCAGGGAGATAAACCGTGCGAAAGCGCTACTGAATAAGAAATGAGCCACCATTTTGGGCCCTGTAATAGTAGGGATGGAAGGGTAACCTTGATAACGGCTCCCCTTCGATTTCGCCACTCTTCCCCCTCAGAGCAAAATCTCTATTTGGGGTGAAGATTGCCATGTGTCGTATCAAGTTATACGTCCTCTGATATTATGCGATATCCTTGAGGAAAATTTTAAGGATACTCACGCCAGGAGTTAGAATTCTAGAGAGCTATGGTCAATTCTCTGGGAGTATCACTAACCAAATATCCCTTAGAAAGCTGTCTATAGGAAGCTTCCATTAGGACGACATGGCTTTAGCCCAAAAAAAAACATTATTGACTAATCTTGGGTAGTGCCATAGCCTCTGTACCATGGTCTTCCACTGTCTTGGGTTAGAGTTCTCTTGCTTGAGGGTACACTCAAGCACGGTATTTTCTTTTT
Organism: Palaemon carinicauda; assembly: GCF_036898095.1. Lineage (NCBI taxonomy): Eukaryota > Metazoa > Arthropoda > Malacostraca > Decapoda > Palaemonidae > Palaemon > Palaemon carinicauda. Next base: position 17,184,509 of record NC_090738.1, on the reverse strand, counting down.
CTTTTTATCTCTTGTTTTTTTTTTTTAAATGGTGTGTTGGGCAGGCTTAACAGAAGGGCCATGGATGCCTGGTGGTTTATTAATAAGTTGGCTTTTCCTTATCTGATTCTTTTTCTTCTCACAACCATCCTTACTGTCCTCCCTTCAGTTGAAGTGGCTGTCCTGTCAGTTGAAGTGGCTGTCCTGGAGTGTATTTAGCCTTGCATGGTGTATCGGCTCCTCCTTATATGCCCATTGACAGTCTCTATGTTGATTCTGGCATACCTCCCCTTTCCATTCGCAGAGAGGAGTTGAGTTTGAGGTTTTTAGCTAGTCCCTTGCTGTGAGAAACAATCCTAACTGTAAATATGTTAGGGCGCCTTTAGATCGGGCTCCTAACAGATCTAGCGCCCCTAAGCCTTTGGAAGTACAGCTGAAAAATGATGCTAGAGAAGTAGGCTTGTTAACAGCACAGATAGCAGAGGTAGGATATCCCAAGTCTCCTCCTTGGTGTAATCCACCTGTTAAAGTATGTTTTACGGCAGGAGGGAAAAATACCTTACCTAGTAGGGTAATGAAAAGTGAGTTTTTAAATCATGCTGCTCAACATCATGGGAAAAATGTTTTTACAGATGGCTCCAAATTGGCTGCAGGAGTTGGAAGTGCAGCTGTGGTGGGCGATATTGTTATTAGAAGGAAACTCCCATCCTCTTGTTCAATTTTTACTGCTGAGCTGTATGCAATAATTCTCGCAGTCCAACATATTTTTAAAAATGGCAACCAAAATAGTTTTTATACAATTTTTATGGATTCCAATAGTGTTTTACTCTCATTAAAACAAATTATGCCAGGCCATCATATAGTACAAGAGGTGCAGGACTGGTTAGTACTTCTGCAGTCTAGGAAGAGTATCAGTGTTCACTTCTGTTGGGTCCCTGCCCATGTTGGGGTGGATGGGAATGAACAAGTAGATAAGGCAGCAAAGGAAGCTTCAGGGCTAAGTAATCCATCCCCCTTGAGTATTCTTTACAAAGATCTTAATAGTGAGATTCATCTTTACTGTAAAAATAAGTGGCAAGCTCGATGGTCTGAACTGACCACCAATACAAAATTGAAACAAATCCACCCATTGGTGGATAAATGGTTATCTTGTAATTCTACAAGTAGAAGGGATACCATTATTTTAACTAGGCTGCGTATTGGTCATACACATGCAACGCACAATTATTTAATGAAGAGTGGGGAAGGGAGACAGGCCCCTCTTTGTAATACCTGTCAAGTGACAATGGATGTTAAACATATTTTAGTCGATTGTCCTGTTTTTAATCTTCAGAGGAGGACACATTTACTCCAGGACAAACCTTTAAGAGATATACTGGGGGAAAACTGTAATACCCTGAACTTGAGAAAATTTATACAAAGTATTGGGTTATATTACGAGCTATAATTGATTTTATTAATTTATTTATTTATTTTACCCTTTTAATCCCTATTTATTTCACATCTAGATTTTATTGTATGAAAGTGTTACAATTTGTATTTAAAGGTTAAAATGATACTAAATGGTGTGAGTGTACAGATATGATTGAATGATTTTAGTTATATAGCGCTGAATGGCCTTTGATGCCCCAGTGCTTGGCTTAATGCCTAAATCCTATATTCAATTCAATTCATTCCTCCTTATATGCTGTCTGGAGACATTGAGCAAAATCCGGGACCAGTACGTCCCAGATTTCGTCAATGTTTTACTGTATTGCAATATTCGTGGTCTTCATGCAAATATTCAAGTCCTTTCAGTTGCGCCCAGACAGTATGATATTCTTTTGTGTTCAGAAACTTTGGTTTCTAATATGAGGCACTCATCTGAGCTCCTTATAACTGGTTTTAAGAAGCCAATAATGTTGAAACATGCCATCCCTAGGGCCAGGGGAATGGCGGTGTGATTCTTAAAAGTCCTGCTATGAATGTGGATGTCATGAGATTCAGGTAATGAAAGTTTAAGGCAGGCATAACTTTTATTTGTTCGATCTACCAGAATCCAGACATGGATTATTCTATCTTAGATTGTCTTCTCACCATTATGGCTAAGATACAAGATGATGATAGAAAGGCTTCTTTTGTCTTTGTTGGTGATTTCAATGCTCACCATAGGGAGTGGTTAAATTCTCTCTCTCCTACTGATTGCTATGGCTTAAGAGCTTTAGACTTTGCCTCTGAATCAGGCTGTGAGCTAATCATAAGTGAAGCTACTCACAGATTTGGTAATTGCTTGAACCACGTGTACACACTCCCCTGGCATTATAACAAGTAAGGTTGGTTCTCCAGTCGACATCTGATCATGCCTTGATTTCATTAGTAGTGAAAACTGAGCAGCCTGTCCCTGATGTATCATATTCTTGTATAATTTATATGAACTCTCAAGCAGACTGGAATGGGATTTTGCATGATCTTATGTGCTTGAATTGGTCACAATTATATATTTTGTTGATCCTGTTGTCCCTTTGAATGAGAATCTAGTCAATATAATTGATGGGCGTATCCCTTCTCGTGTGCTAAGTTACCGTGTGAAGGAAAAACCGTGGTTCAATGATGATTGTCGGCGTGCTGATTTGGAGAAGCTGGAGGCCTATCATCTTTGGTAGGGTAACAGATCAGATTTGATCTGGAATAACTATTCTCAACTTCAAGCTTTTGCTCAGAGTTTATGCTTCAACTGAAAAGGAATAAAATTTAACCATAAAAGAAGCCCTTTCTGGTACAACTCAGGAACATAAATGGTGGTATACCCTTAAATCTGCACTCTTTGGTGTAGATACAACAGTTTCTCCTTTACTTGAAACCAAATGGCTGTCACTCACTGTCCAAAGGAAAAGGCAATCCTTTTGGCTGATGTTTTTGACAGTAAACAGAGTAATGAAAAACTTGAACTTCCTCATTCCTGTTTACCTGATGCTAAACTAACTAGTTTAGCTTTTTGATCTCATGAAATGAAATTAAAGCTGTTGATGGACATTGATGGTCATGGAGGTGTAGACCCAAATGGTATTTTTCCTTTGTTTTTTATAAAGACTGGAGATTTCTTGGCTCCAAAGCTATGTTATTTTGCACAAGTTAGCAAGAAGAGGAGGTTTTAGCACTTGTTGGAAAATTGGTAATGTCACTCCTATATGTAACAAATGTTTTCGTGGTAGCTCAAGTCCAACTGATTACCACCCAATTTCCATAACTCCCATATTATCTAACGTTTATGAACGTCTTCTGGCAAAACGTCTTAATAGGTTTGCTGAAGGTAATAATCTATTCCTTAGTTTGCAACTTGGTTTTCGTAAAGGCAATAATCTATTCCTTAGTTTGCAACTTGGTTTTCGTAAAGGCCTTAGAGCATGTAATGCCTTGATTACAATCTCTAGTGTTGTACAGAAATCCCTTGATTGTGGGCAGGAAGTTTGTATGATTGGCCTTGATTTTAGTGCTGCCTTTGACTATGTTAACCCTGAGGCCCTTGTTTTCAAACTCACAGTTGGGAGTGGGTGGGTAATTTTTTAGCTTTATTATTGGTTTTTTAAGCAATAGATCTGAGTTGTTGTTGATGGGCACCATAGTGGGTATAGGAATGTGATATCTGGTGTTCCACAGGGTAATGTTCTTTGCCCATTACTTTTCATACTTTATACACATGACATATGGTTTGGCCTAGAAAACAAGCTTGTTGCATATGCAGATGATGATCCTCTTTGCATCAATTCTATCCCCTGAATGTAGATCTGGGGTTGCTGAATCCCTTAATATAGATCTAACAAAAATTAGTGCATGGTGCAAATTATGGGGTATGAAGTTGAATCCTAACAAAACTCAAAGTATGATTGTAATTGGGTCAAGGACAGTGGCTCCTCAACATACGGATCTCAGTATTGATAATGTTTCTTTAACTTTGTATGGCACTTTTAAAATTTTAGGTGGGAATCTTGATAGCAAATTTACTTTTGAGAAACACATTAGGTCTGTCTTCTTCAATTGCACGAAAAATTTGATTATTGAGAAAGTCTTTAAAAATTTTTGGTGATCAATCTAGTCTGAAGAAGTGTTTTAATTCTTTCATTTTACCTTGTTTTGAGTGTTGTTCTTCTATCTGGTCTTCAGCTGCTGATTCTAATCTTAATTTGTTGGACAGAAACTTACGGTCTTTCTTATTCCTGATGTAGATATTAATCTTTGGCACAGTCGTTCAATTAGTTCATTATGCATGTTGCATAAGATTTTTCATAATTCTGACCATCCTTTACATTCACATCTTCCTGGACAATTCCATCCTGTTCGTAATAATAGGCAGGAAATTAATTCTATTAGCCAGGCCTTCTCCATCATGAGGCTCAATACTACACAGTATTCTAGAAGTTTTATTCCAGCTGTGACCAAGTTGTGGAATGATCTTCATAATCGGTTAATTCAATCAATAGAACTTCAAAAGTTCAAAGTTGCAGCAAATGTTTTTATGTTGAACAGGCTGACACTAGTCTTTTTGTAGTTTATATATGACATATCTGTTTTGACATTATTGTTTGTAGAATAATTTGTTAATTTGATCTCATTTATTTATTTCCTTATTTCCTTTCCTCACTGGGCTATTTTTCCCTCTTGGAACACTTGGGCTTAATAGCATCTTGCTTTTCCAACTAGTGTTGTAGCTTGGCTAGTAATAATAATAATAATAGAACATATACAGAAAAACAATCTTCTGATAGACAGCCAACATGGTTTAAGACAAGAGATCGCATGTGATAAATATTTAGTAATTTTTCCACATGTTTAGCATTTATGACAAGACCAAGGCAATAGACATACTGTATATATCTAAACTTTTTGGATCCAGGAAATAGCCCAGTTTTGTCAGTTTTAGCAAGGAACCAGTTAAGTTCCTTGCATTGGTATCTCAACAGCTCTGTAAGTCTTCACAGAGTATACAGTACTCTCGTATCAGCATGAGCACACAAATGGCATTTGTCTTCTGCTCAACCTTGATGATTAGATGATTTTGGCAGACATAGATGGTCGTCTCCTCTACCAGAATAAACTCCTCTCTTTCTATCATGATTTGAGGGTTGTGTGAATTGGAAGAAGTCGGCCTGGACCCCAAGCAGACTAATTTATTTGGAAATAGACATTGAAACCTTTGTGGAAAGTATAATCCCACTTGAGAACGAACTAGCACCTCCTCAAGGTAGCTTTCCCTTGCCTTCAACAGCCCCATCTGCCAGCATAGCTTTGGTTGGGGCTGAATGTCCCAAATGGTAGTCTCCACCTACAGTCCCTTCAATAGAAACTGAAGAGACAGGTCACAAGACAGCGACCCTCCTCTGTTAGTACTGTATTTCTCATGGAACGTCCCAGCCTTGATCTGGAATGGTGCTGTACAGGACAAACCCTTTGAAGGGCTCCTTCCCTCCTAGCGAGTCCACCGAAAGTTCGTTGGTTCATGGATGCATTATAAAAGAATGGGGAGCTCACCACCTACAACCCTTAGAATCGGTACAAAGAACCAACCTGGTACATCAATCTTATTTCATGCTCCCAACAATTATGCCTTCCTTTTACTGGTCACTCAGTGGTGAGAATAAGTGACAGCAGCACTGTAAAGACAGGTAACAAAGGAAGTGCTGTTTCTTTGCAGTTGTGCCAATTGACAGTAGAGAGCCATGAGTGGACACTGCTCGATACGATCACACGAACAGCCTGCCTGATTCCAGATGAAAGAAAACTAACTTTTTAAAGGACATCTTTACTTCTTAAATTGAATTTCCTTTTATCTTTTTTCACAAATATTGGCTTCAATGCCTTAATGTCAGGATGGCAGAAAACTCAATCACTCAACTGATTTATTGCTTGCCTCAACCTCCAAGTGAGTTAGCAAGCTCCATGAACTCTCCTTTAACGTAACAATTACCGAATGCTGGGGGTAAGTCTCGTCCCCCTTCATTCCTGAGCCTTTGGCTAAAACGCAAAATAAGTTTGTTCTAGATGCCTGGATACCTTTCTCGGATCACCAGCCTTAAAAATGTAGCCAACAATCTTGATAAACTACTCTTTGGTTCTGTAGGGGCTTGACTGTTACTTTACATGTACAAAAACTACTCTACCTTGTCTGCAGCTCCTCAGCACAAGACTTGAAGGCAGTGACTAAATACAACTTGGCTGAGGGAAGTCATTGACTGTGCTCATTCACCACTCTCACCTCCTGCTTCGGGCTGAGGTCGGGGTAAAACTCTTGTCGTGAGTAGTTACAACCCTGTCATTCCGTAAGAATTTGTAGCGCAGATGCTCCAGGCTGACGTGTAGCCTAAGTCAATGTTTATGGCCCATTACCTACCCACAGGTCCCTAGCCACCTTTCTCAAGGACCTGTAGTAGCTACACAGTAAGTAATGTAGCTGCCTTGGGTCCTTTCAAATGACTAGTTAATATTAGATCAAGGATGGAGGTTACATGTTAAACTTAATGAAAATGAAAATTGACTGCCCGTTCCTTTCACTTTCTTCTCTCTCTCTTCTGGGGCACGCCATCAGAAACAGTCAGATGGAACTATTTCGTTTGTGGGCAAGTTCCACTTTACAAGTAGCTTTTCTATTACATGGTATAGAAGTGTCATATCGCACACTACTTGAGAAGGGAAGTTTGTTGTAACCAGGCAAACCCATTTGTATACATATACCTTGCTGTTACAACACAATTTTCTGCTCTGCATCCTTTGTTGCATCAGCGCTGGACCCGCTGGTATTGTCAAACCAATGGTGTTCGAGGTGTAAAGGAAAATTGGCTCTGCCCCAAAAAAGGTATGACAACTTAGTAACCTGGGATAAGTTTCTAACCAGTTTGAAGGGGCCTTCCTCCCACCTTAGGACAAGTATCCTGTGTAAAGGACAAAAGTTTGTATTTGTATTGGAACAAGTGATGAATTTGGAGATGATTTATATTTTTCTTCAACTATACAAACCCGAGTCTTTTATTATTATTTCTGGGTCGACCTGTGACGCCCGGTGAAAAGGGTCCTTCTTATCTCTTTTCTGATATAAATACTTCCAAATATACCAGAGAAAGTTAAAGCATGGAATGCAGAGGTTACTACCCTCGCGCGAGCACCCTACGGGCGTCGTGTATAAAGATAGGGCGTGTGAAAACCACTATTCACAGGTCATCTTCCATTTAGATAAATCCTTCATCAAAAGGGGGAGCCGCCACAGCGGCACTAACCAAACTCACCTGATCCACTCAGCGACACCCACCTCGAGCGCCATCTACTTATCCTTCTTTTGGACTCGTGTTTGACAATTACCCTGTTTTTGTGCTCTCTTGTTTTGGCTGTTTTTTGGATTTCTTCGCCATGGCTGAAGCTCTCCTTACCCTTACGCCAATGTTAAGTACCATAGATTGTTTTGACATTATTTTTAGTACCGGGCATGTTAATGTTAAGTAATAGGGAGTGTTCTAGTGTGTTCGGCTTTATGCCTTCCCGCGGCCCTCGCGGCCATTTTTTTTGTTTACGCTCAGTCCGTTTCAGTTTTGCTAGATTTGTTGCCCTTTTGGTACTTTTGTCATTCTAGGTTCTTTTTAATCTTATACTAGATCATAGGCTTTGTGCCACTTATTTTGAACAGATTTATTTTTATCATTTGGTACTTATTAGTCATTTACGAGTCCGTATCTTGTTAACGAAGAATAACGTTCGGGGTTTTATTACAGTTTAGTACCATCAACTTAGTTGGCGTTTTTCGTTATTCTTCGTTACATTTCTTTTTTATTATTTTTAATCGGACAGATGTGTTTTATGTATTTTTGGGGTTCGTGTTATTTTAGATTGATCGTTGTAACCGCCGAGTGCGAGAGGCTGGAGTTCCTGTTTTCTTTCATACAGACTCGGGTTCTCCCTCTCTCTATCTCCCCCTTCTGGGAATTTCTTCGTCTTAGACGAGTTTTTAATTTTACCAGGTTACTTCGTTCTTTCTTATATTTTTGGCTAATGTTGGTTGTATTATTAGATCCTGTTCGTGTTAGTCTATTATAGGTTAGTTGGCCTGCCTTGAGCTGCCTCCCGTTCCCCCTCCCCCTAGTCCCACCCTCTCCCCGCTCCGGCCTGGGAGTTGGGTCAGGACCTCCATCAGACTCCGCAATGAGTTTTCACTACTATGAGCTGGGAACGCTCGCTTACCTATTAATCTAGTGCGCTCCTTCGGCAGGGAATCCTTCCCTCGTTGGCCCTCCGCACCTTGACTCCGGCTACGGCCCATAGTTTCACACGACAATCACATGAATCTCGGCCCCCCCACCTTTGTTATTCTCTCCGGTAGTCACCTACCAGAGATCCTTTCGGAGATCAAGTTATTGAATTATTTTTACTTGTCCCTTATATGGATTAAGGATCTTCCCCCCCCCCTCCGGGCCTCCGTCGCACTACGGCGCTCTCCCATACCAATATGCCTTATCTTTAATCAGTAATTACTTAAGAGCTCCGGCTCCTCTATATGCAATATTTTTCTCCGGTCTACTAAGGAGTATTCTCTCATATTTTTATCATTGTAGTAATTACGGCGGAGCTCCGGCTCCTTATATTACACGAACCCATCCCTTCACATCAACTAGAATCTCCCTATAGCTTTACTTATTTTTATTATTGTTAAGTTAAAGCCTCCGGGAGACTTTATACTTATTTTACCTTTTTATTACAGAAAGTGCGCTGTGCCACCAAGGGCTGCCCTGCAACTTTTCTGGATCCGGTAGGCCATGACGTCTGCCGGTCCCACGCCCACTGTGCGATCTCCTTTGTCCGGGAAGCTGGCCAGCCCTCTTACATGGTCTGGTTCCCGGAGGCGTGCACGCTGTGCTATGAGCTCTCCTCCATTCTCCTCGATGATGTAAGATTTCTCAATTTTATCATTCATGCTAATATATTGAGGCTCAGCTGATTATATAGATATTTCTCTTAATAATCTTGATATTCATAGGAGTTTGCCTTCTGTCGTTCTAAAGTTACTCCCCTTTTTCAGGCTGACGAAGATTCGCTCCGGATGGCCAAAACCAGCCTCCGGACTTGGGTGTCTGGTTTTGGGAGGAATACCCCAACTGGTTGTCCTTACCTCCTCGACGCGGACATGGCCTCCCGGCTGTTTCCCAGTTCGTCCTCGGCCGCGGTACCCTTGGAGCAAGCTTCTCCCATCATTGAGGGTATCAGGGCGGCCCTTCCTGTGGAAGAGGAACACCAGCTCTCCGGCGACATCTCCACCCTCGACATCCACACCGAACTTATGGATGAGCAGGTTAGTGGTGCAGAGTTGGCAGAATCCTTTCTTTCCCTTACTCCTTCCTCTACTTCTTCCTTCCTCGGCTTTTACAAGCCCCAGGCTTCCCCTTGGGAGGGTTCCGTCTCGGTCCGTCCCAAGGTTAAGCCAATACCCAAAATTAAACCCAAACCCATTAATCCGGCTTCGCCACAATCTATATCTCCGGTCCCTGGACCTTCCTCAGCCCCTGACATCCCAATGCTGTCATGAACTCCTCCTCCTACTAAAGGAAAGAGGAGTAAGTCCGCAAAGTCCAAGGTTTCAGCTGTAGGTAGCTCCTCGGATTTCCACATAACCATGGAGATGATTCAGGATATGATGGAGTCAAAGCTGCAGACACACTCGGGTCATATCGGAGCTCAAGGACATGGTGGCTAGCCGCCTCCGTGCGGGGTCTCGGCCTGCTCCGCCCCTAGGTCCTGACACCTCTAAGCTGCCGCCTTTTGATAAGAATAACCCTTGGCGGTTCGCTAGGCATGCTCCTTATTTGGACGGCACGCTTACTCTAGAAGACTTGGGGACACGCCCTCTAGACGATCTGGAGTTCTAGCCTCCTGATCTCCAGTTCCCCTTCAATGGCTTTGTTCGCCTGAAGGAACATGCCCTGATCCGGATGGACAAGGTCCCAAAGGAGACGGTAATATTCCCTAAAGAGCAAGCCCAAGCTGTCTGGGTTCGTACTCTCGCGGAATGGGGATGCGTCAACTCTAAGTTGACTCCTCACAAGGGAGTGTACACCATCTTCATCACTCCTCAGTCCATCCTGTCTCCTCTTACTGATAAGATTGCTGAATTGACTATTCAGTCAGTTAAGGACAGCATCCCCATGCCGACCCCTAAAGAGACAGATCCCACCTCTCTCCTCGTCCCAGGCACCTCGGCGCTCTGGCACGATGCCTCAGCTACTTTTACGGTGGGTAAACTCGACCCAGACTGCGCATCCTCTCTCTTCTCGGAGAGACTCCTCAAGCTTCCGGACCACTTATTGAAAGTAGAGTTCGAAGCAAGAAACCGGCTGGCTAGGTCACTCAACTCGGTCGTATCCTCAGAGTTGATAGCTTCCCTCTACAGTGACAAACCTCTCTTTAGAGTACAGGCAAAGAACCTCCTGCAGTCGTTCCAGTCGGACCTTCACGACTTCTGGACTGCGAGAACGAATTGCAGAAAACATGTTCTCGCCGAAGCCTCTATTAGGCATGAGCCTAATAGGCTTATCGCCGCCTCCTGCTGGGGTAAAACACTTTTTCCTCAGGAAGAGGTCGATAAAGTCCTCCAAGACGCAGCGAGGGTTAACCAGAACCTACAAGTTCGATGGGGCCTTTCAAATAAACGTAAATTTGAAAATATGCCTAGACAACCTTTCTCTAAGAAGAAGCAAAGGTCCTATACCCCATACAAGACTAGTCGTGGCCAGCTTCACCATTCTTCAGGCCCTCACTCTTCAACTCCCTCTACATCCAAATCCGCCCCTCCTCAACAGATCGTATTCGTCCCGGCACCTCAGGGTACCCAACCAGCTCCTGTGGCATCTTGGATGACCTCCCCTGCCTTCAATCAGGCTTACGAAACCTCGGGTTCCTTTCGAGGATACCCTAGAGGCGGCAACAGGGGTAGAGGTCAGTTCCGTCAGCGAGGCGGACCCAGAGCCAGAGGTTCCTGGGGAGGAAGTGGGGCTAAGTTCAACCCCACCCAATGAGATGAATCAGGTAGGAGGGAGACTATACCAGTTTCGGGACCAGTGGACCTTCAGTCCTTGGGCCCACAGTATAGTCTCCAAAGGCCTGGGCTGGAAATGGGCACAAGGTTCCCCACCTCCGACAGTGTCCTTCTTCCAGAAGCCCACTCCCATCCTAGAAGAGTACAGTACACCAAGGACCTATTGAAGAAGAAAGCCATAAAGAGGGTACGAACACTGAAATTTCAAGGCCGCCTGTTCACCGTTCCAAAAAAGAATTCGTCGGCGTTGAGTGGGGTCCTGGACCTGTCCAAACTGAATTCTTACATTTCTTTGCGACAGGTTCCGCATGCTGACTATCTCTCAGGTACGGACCTTACTTCCCCGTGGGGCTGTCACCACCTTTATCGATCTTACAGACGCCTATTATCACGTCCCAGTAGCAAGAAACTTCTCTCCTTACCTCGGCTTCCGCCTAGGCAAGAAATCCTATGCGTTCAAAGTGATGCCCTTCGGCCTCAGCATCGCCCCCAGGATATTTACAAAGCTAGGGGAGACGGTGCTAGAACAGCTCAGGAGCCAGGGAATCATGGTGATAGCTTATCTGGACGACTGGCTCATCTGGGCACGCACGATTCAAGAATGCCACAAGGCTACAACCAAAGTGGTTCAGTTTCTGCACAAGATAGGATTTCAAGTCAACTTGCAAAAATCTCTCCTCCAACCAGCAAGCCAATTCGAATGGTTAGGCATCCGCTGGGACCTCACAAGTCACAAACTGTCTCTTCCCCCCAAAAAGGTCAGAGAGATAGCATCAAAGACAAAGCACTTCATCAGGAACAAACAGTTTTCAAGAAGAGCCTTAGAAAGAGTTCTAGGCTTACTCCAATTTGCTTCAGTGACAGACCTCTTATTGAAAGCCAAACTCAAGGACATCAACCGAGTTTGGAGAAAGAGAGCTACAACATGATTACGAGACAAGCTATCAAAGATCCCCTCAGTCTTAATACGAAGGCTCCGGCCATGGTCAAAACCAGAGAACCTCTCCAAATCGGTTCCTCTGCAATTCCCTCCTCCACGGTTGACGATTCACACAGACGAGTCTCTCAGTGGTTGGGGGGCCTACTACAAACACCAGATGTTTCAGGGCTCTTGGTCCCCTGCTATGAGACAGTTCCACATCGTGTTAGAGGCCATGGCAGTATTACTGACCTTGAAACGACTATCCCCTCCATGATCCACTCACATCAGGGTAGTCTCCGACAGCACGGCAATAGTCCACTGCATAAACAGAGGTGGATCAAAATCTCCCAATCTGAATCAAGTCCTGGTCATGATCTTTACCTTGGCAATCGAAAAGAACTGGTTCCTGTCAGCCACTCACCTAGCAGGAGTCCAGAACGTGATAGCGGACTCACTATCCAGGACAAAACCACTAGAATAGGAATGGTCCTTAGACATGAATTCATTCCGGTGGATATTCAGACTGGTTCCCGGTCTCCAGGTAGACTTGTTTGCGACGCAACTCAACCACAAACTTCCCTGTTACGTGGCCCCGAACCTGGACCCTCAGGCTTATGCTATGGACGCATTAGCCCTGGATTGGAACCGTTGGAAGAAGATTTACCTATTCCCTCCGGTGAATCTTCTAATGAAAGTTTTACCCAAACTACGCTCCTTCCACGAAGCGGTGGCTTTGGTAGCACCTCATTGGCCAAAAAGCAGCTGGTTTCCTCTCCTCCTAGAGTTGAAACTTCGGCCATTCCGGATCCCACTCCCCAAGCTGACCCAAGTGGTCTAAACGCGGACTGTGTCAGATTCCTCAAGGATAGCGCAAACCCTAACTTTGTGGATTTCATGAAATTTGCAGCCCACAAGGACGCAAATATTGACCCGGAAAATTTCCTCTTTATCAAATCAGACAAGAGGGACTCCACACTTAGACAATATGATTCGGCTGTTAAGAAACTAGCAGAATTTCTAAAGAATTCAGAAGATACTCGAATGACCCCTAACCTGGCCATTTCATTTTTTAGGTCCCTATTTGACAAAGGCCTAGCAGCTACAGTAGTACTATAACCACGATTAAGTCAGCTTTGAAAAAGATCTTCCATGTGGGTTTCAATATTGACCTAGCAGATTCCTATTTTTCATCCATTCCAAAATCCTGTGCTAGGCTCAGACCTTCTGTTCGTCCACAAAAGGTCTTGTGGTTTCTGAACGACATCCTCAAGCTCGCTTCAGACACCGATAACGAATCCTGCTCTTACATCTCGCTTCTTAGGAAGACCTTATTTCTTACAGCCATGGCCTCAGGTGCTAGAATCTCGGAATTAGCAGCTCTCTCCCATAATCCTAAAAACCTAGATTTCCTCCCATCAGGAGAAGTCCTACTCTCTCCAGATAGAGCTTTCCTAGCCAAGAAAATAGGTGGTCCCCTTGGAAAATAATTCCTCTACCCCAAGATGCTTCTGTGTCCAGTTGCTACGCTTTGGGCCTTTTTAGCTAGGACTGCATCACGCTCATCTGGCCCCTTGTTTGTCAGGGAACAAGGAGGTACTATTTCCATCCAAGGCATCAGACAGCAAATCCTTTATTTTATCAAGCAAGCTAACCCGGAATCTTTTCCACATGCACATGATATCCGGGCTGTAGCCACCTCCATCAATTACTTTCAGAACATGGATTTTGATGACCTTAAGAAGTACACGGGTTGGAAATCCGCGATGGTTTTCAAACGCCACTATTTAAAGAACTTACAGGCCCTTAAATTCCCTACTATTGCAGCTGGGAGTCTCATCTCCCCCGAATAATTTCTTACCTTTCTTCCTTTCGTCCACCTCTCGTCCTTCTCCCTCCTACCTGCCACTCTCACCGCGATGCCCCTCACCTCGGTCGGTGTAAAGCCCCATTATTTTGTTATGTCGGTGGTTTAGCCCCATTACTATGTTTGTCATGTTGCCTTGTTCATTTTGGTAGCTCTCATTTTGGATTGTATATATTTTTTATCCACGGGTATTGTACAGTTTGCCATGTTTTTTGTACCCATACTATGTTACCATGTTTTTTGCCTCTTGCCATTATTGATTTACCATTTGCTACCTATGATTTGGTCTATGCCAGTATGACGTTTTTTGAGCTATTGTACAGTATAATTTTCTTGTTCCTTCATGGCATTGTTTAATTTTAGATTTAAAGGATTTGTTATTTTGTATGTAACAGTACGTTCCTTAATATATAACCTCCATTTTGCATAACGTTTTTACTTTACCTTTTGTTTTGTGGGCTTGGAAGGCATTCTCTGGTACATTTTCACCGGGCGTCGCAGGTCGACCCAGAAAAGGGATTTTGACGAAGGAAAAATCTATTTCTGGGGAGATACCTGTGACGCCCGGTGAAACCCTTCCCTGGTTTTTCCCCGTCCCTTTCCTTTCCAAGCCATCTCATATAGAAGGATGTATAGATGGCGCTCGAGGCGGGCATCGCTGAGTGGATCAGGTGAGTTTGGTTAGTGCCGCTGTGGCGGCTCCCCGTTTTGATGAAGGATTTATCTAAATGGAAGATGACCTGTGAATAGTGGTTTTCACACGCCCTATCTTTATACATGACACCCTAAGGGTGTTCGCGCGAGGGTAGTAACCTCTGCATTCCATGCTTTAACTTTCTCTGGTATATTTGGAAGTATTTATATCAGAAAAGAGATAAGAAGGACCCTTTTCACCGGGCGTCACAGGTATCTCCCCAGAAATAGATTTTTCCTTCGTCAAAATCCCTTTTCTGGGTCGACCTGTGACGGCCGGCGAAAAAGTCCTTCTTTGTACTTTTTCTGATATGAATCTTCCAAATATACCAGAGAAAATTAAAAGCATGGAATGCAGAGGTTACAACCCTCGTGCGAGCACCTTGTTGGTGTCGTATATCTAACAAGGGCGTTTGTAAAACACTATTCACAGGCTGTCTTCCATTTAGATAATCCCTTCATCAAAGGGGGAGGGCCGTGACAGGCCCTAGAGAATACAGTTGGGTTACCCTACCGACACCCACCACTCGCGCTCACCAGGTCATCCTTCTGTTTTGGACTTGCCCGCAAAGTTGATAAGTGTTTTTCGAAGTGATTGTCGTTAATTCAACATGACTGACGTTGCTACTTCACCCTTACCAATGTTAAGTACCATAGTTTGTTTTGGCAGCTTTTGACAGTACCGGGCATTTGTTCTGTTTCCAATATGGTGGTTTTTAGTTTTGGAAGCGATTGTCCTGCCGAGGTATCGGCAGCCATTTTGGGTTATGTTCGCTTCGGTAAATATTCTAGTTATTTTTGCCCATCTGGTACTCTGTCATCTAGGTTATATCACTTACGTTTTATGGCCTTTTTGTGTTATCATTAATTTTTATTAGTTTATACTATGGTATTTATTTGCTTGCAAGTCCAATTTGGACCTACGAAGAATAGCGATTTAAAGAATAGCGAATTAAAGTTTAGCGATTTAGTCTGTTGGTTTGTAATCGCCTCAGAGGCTTCGATTTAGACTATATCCTTGTTTATTTGTTACGTTGTCGTTATTCTTCGTTCTTGGTTATTACAATTACTAAGAAAAGCAATCAATTTTATTAATTTTCTTGTTTTATTGTGTGATGTTAGTTTTTTATTATGTAACCTTGAGAGCGAAAAGAGACTGCTCGTTCCCTGTTCTACAGATATGAGTTATCCCTTCTCTCGTTTTCTTTGTTAGCTCGAGTAAGAGAGGTGAATTTCCCGTTCTCCGTTTTTATACGATCACGAGTTATTCAGGCCTCCTCTTAGTATCAGAGTTGATGATATTACGTTTAATATTATAAACGTTTTTATTGATGTGGTTACTGTTAATATAGCTAACACTATTAATAGGTACGTTAGTGTAAGAGTCATTAATTGGGGTCGTTTTATACCGACACCCTTAGCTCCGCCTTGAGTTATGCTCCGCTATAATGGATACTCATTGGGTGAGAACTAGTTAACATACAGGAGCAGATTTTTGGAGTGCAACGGTGAAATCCGGCACTCGGACTCCGGCTGAAGCCTTTTACACACGAACCTTTGTCATGGTTGATCATAATTACACCGTTACGGCCGGCTTCACGGGAGATAACACAATAATTCATTGAGGTTAATGTTATCGTACCGGGGACGGTCACGATATCACGGTGAAGGGCCTTTGCTACCGGATCTCCGGTACAAACAGAGATCAAGCAGACGGCCAGAACCGGAGTTAACAATGTGATACCGATGAAGACTTCACAGTTTCATTATTACGGTCCCTTTTTTCATCGAATCTCCGGCTTCACTGGAGATAACACACATTCAGTATTAGAGAATGTTATCGTACCGCTGAGGATCACGTTTTCACGATGACGGACCTTTGTCACTAGTTCTCAGTTACAAACAGAGATCAATCAGACGATCAGAATCAGGGTATGAACCCTTTTTCATGAATAATCACAATATCGTTATTACGATCCTTTTCATCGAATCTCCGGCTTAACCGGATATCGTACAGGCGATCAGCATTGAGGTTAATATTAGTTTTCCTCTGGTGTTCACGTTGTCACTATGACGGACCTTTGTACCGGGGATTGTTACCGGAGCTCCGGTACAGACAGAGATCACTCAGACCACGGGTGGCCAATCTCTTGTTTTGCTGTAAAGGAAAGGATTTAACATGAATACAAAGTAAACTGTACTTACTTTAATGACACTTTGAATTTGCGTGGGTAATATTCATTAGCTATTCTTGAAAGTCCTAATAAAAATATATGAACATAACTATGCCTATATTTATGCATATATTTAATTCTAACTATGTATAAATATGGATAAATATCCATACAACATCGTGTTCAAATAGAAATAAATTGATTATGCCTATATTTATGCATTTTCAATTCTAACTATGTCTAAATATGAATAAATATCCATACAACATAGTGTTCAAATAGAAATAAATTGATTGTGCCTATATTTGTGCATATTCAATTCTAACTATACCTAAATATGAATAAATATTCATACAACATCGTGTTCAAATAGAAATAAATTGATTATGCCTATATTTATGCATATTCAATTCTAACTATGCCTAAATATGAATAAATATCCATACAACATAGTGTTCAAATAGAAATAAGTTTCCACTCAGTACTGGGAACCGAACGTTGGCCCCTTCTAATGAAGGGCCGGGTCGAGACTAACCATGCCATGAGAGGCTATCTACTGTTCCTTGAAACTCTGGTCAGTGAACAGATGAATCAATAGAATACTAATAGCCAGTAAATAATGTTAGACCCGGTTCTGAACGTCTGAGTCAGGGGTGGCCAACCTGTGGCGGATGCGCCAACAGTGTCACATTTCATGAATACAAGTGTCGAACTATACCCCAAAAGATAGTAC
This sequence comes from Palaemon carinicauda, assembly GCF_036898095.1. Classification (NCBI taxonomy): domain Eukaryota; kingdom Metazoa; phylum Arthropoda; class Malacostraca; order Decapoda; family Palaemonidae; genus Palaemon; species Palaemon carinicauda. The sequence goes on along the minus strand of NC_090738.1, from coordinate 17,167,100 downwards.
ATTAAATGACTATTCTTTAAAATTTATTTTTATGAGTTATACAACTGATCCCAGCCTATGAATAGGATCACTAACCAAAGTTCAAGGAACATCCAGACTTATGTCCCCTTTCTGTTACAGAAGGTTCGCCTACATGGTTCCCGTCAGGATGATGATGAATCTCTCTGGCCTGCAAGAGAGAGACTCCGCCCTTGGGTATCAAGGTTGGGAAGAAATGCTCCATCTAGAGGTCCCTATCTCCTCAGAGTGTCCTCTCTAAGGTTGGACGACGACCCCATGGACGGGCAGGTAGGTGGGGATGAGTTTTGAGCCTTCAGCTTTGCAATTACCTACGTCACCGACCTAGGACCCTTAATGGATCCTGATGTTCATGTTACCCTGCATAAACCGTGACTGCTAAAAGCAACACATTCTAGGGAAAACCAAGGGGCTATGACGGAGCTCAAAAGTATGGTGGTGAGTCGGATCCGTTCAGGAACTCAGAAGTTTCCCCCTACAGCCCCAGGCATATCGAAGTAACCTCCTTCGATAAAAACAACGCATAGAGATTAGCCTTACATGTTCCATATATAGATGGTACCATAAATCTGGATGGCATAGACGTCCTCCCTCTGGGGGACCTAGATTTTACTCCCAGGTACTAGAATTCCCGTTCAACGGATTCGTTCGATTGAAAGAGATTGCCATGGTTAGGTTAGACAAGGTACCGAAGGTAACAGTATTATTTCCTAAAGGGCAGGCCCAATCTGTCTGGACCAGGATGTTGTCAGTCTGGGGGGTACGATAATTCCAAGATCTGCCCTTCCAATTCGACCTACACGTTTGATGGTCTGATCGGGTTAGTTGTGGGAAATACGTTCTGTCTGAGGCCTCTATCAGACAGGAATCGATAGTCGGTTACCCACTCGTCATCACAGCCTTCCTCTGATTCGATGTCTATGCATCCAAATTCCCCTCATCAGGTGGTCTACCTCACTGATTCCCCAGGTACACAGCCCAACCCCGTTGGGATGTTTTACCTGCATACAGCCCTAGATCCGAACCCTCAGGCTCCTCTCGTGGACACCAGAGAGGAAGCTACAGGAGTAGAAGACAGTCTCGCCATCGAGACGGACCTAGGAAAAAGGGGGCTCGGAGAAGGAAAGTACCTAGATTCACCCCCTCACAACGCGGTGGTCCCGGTAGGGGGTAGACTTTACCATTTTCGAGACCATTGGACCTTCGGTCTGTGGGCTCATAGCATAATCTCTAAAGGTTTGAGATGAAAATGGCCACAAGGTCCTCCTCCTCCACCAGTGACCTTCTCCCAGAAATCCACTCCCATCCTGAAAGAGTACACCACAGGGTTACTCAAGAAGAAGCAATCAAACGGGATCGATCACTGAAGTTCCAAAGCCACCTGTTCACAATTCCGAAGAAAGGCTTGTCGGCATTGAGAGTGGACCTGGACTTGTCAAGCTAACTCTTACATTCTCTGCGACAAGTTCCGGATGTTGACTATCTCTCAGGTACGGACCTTACTTCCCCGTAGGACCGTCACCACCTCTGTCGATCTTACCGACGACTATTATCTTGCGCCTATAGCTCGAAACTTCTCTTCTTATCTGGGTTTCCGCCTAAGCAGGAAAGCCTTTGTGTTCAAGACATGCCCTTTGGCCTCAACATTGATCCCAGGATATTCACGAAACTGGGAGAGAGAGTGTTAGAACAACTCAGGAACCAAGAGATACAGATCATTGCTTATCTGGCCGGTTGGCTCATTTGGGCCTGGCCGGTCATAGAAGGCAACAGAGCTACGAAGGAATTACTTCAATTTCTCGACAACCTGTGATTTCGGGTCAATCTCCAAAAAATCTCGCCTGCAACCATCAGGCCGCTTAGAATGGTTAGCCATTCAGTGGGACCTTTCGAAGCACACGTTGTCTCTCCCTTCCAAAAGGTAAGAGGAATAGTTTCCAAGATCAAAAAATTTTTCTCAAACACAAACAGGTGTCCGAAGAGCCTTAGAAAGTATCCTCGGACTTTTCCAATTCACTTCAGTAACAGATCTCCTAATAAAAGCCAAACTCAAAGACATATATCGAGTTTGGAGAAAGAGAGCTACAGTACCTATAAGAGACATGGTCTCGAAGATCCCCTCTGTCTTGAAAATGAGACTACGCCCATGGTCCGAACCGAAGGACCTCTCCAAATCGGTTCCTCTACAATTCCCACCTCCACAAGTGACATTCCATACAGCCGCGTCTCTAAGTGGATGGGGGGGATTACTCCGAACATCAGATGTTTCAGGTTCTTGGTGTCACTCCATGAAACAGTCCCATATCATTGTTCTCAAAGCCATGGCAGTGTTCTCGACTCCTCCGAGGTCGACCCACATCAGAGTAGTGTCAGACGGCACAGACGCAGTACACTAGGTCAACAGGGGAGGATCCAAGTCACCCAACCTGAATCAGATCCTGGTCACTATCTTCGCCTGGGCAACAGAAGAGAACTGGTTCCTGTCAGCACCTCACCTAGCGGGAGGCCAGAATATGAGAGCGGACTCACTATCCAAGACGGATCCACTGGAGTCAGAATGGTCTCTAGACATAATTTCATTCCGGTGGATACTCAGGCTCGTTCCAGGCCTCCAGGTAGATCTATTCGCAACTCAGATGAATCACTAACTTCCTTGTTATGTGACCCCAACCCTGGACCCTCGGGCTTATGCCATGGACGCATTACCCCGGGATTGGAACCATTAGAAGAAGATTTCCCTATCTCCCCCAGGGAATCTTCTAAAAACTTTTACACAAACTACGCTCCTTCCGGGGCGCAGTGGCTTTAGTACCACCTCACTGGCCAAGAACAGTTGGTTTCCTCTCCTCCTCGAGTTGAAACTCAGTCCCATCCGGATCCCGTTCCTCAAACTGACCCAAGTATCCAAACTCACTGTGTCAGATTACTCAAGGATAGCCAAAACTCTAACTTTGTGGACTACAGGAAGTTGGCAGCTCGTAGAGATGCGAACATTGAACCGGAAAACGATCTCTTCATCGAATGGGACAAAAGGGACTCGACAATTCGCCAATATGATTCGGCCGTTAACAACTAGTAGGTCCCCTAAGAGTGCAGACCATACTCGTATGTCCCCGCATTTAGCCATCTCTTTCTTGAGGTTCCTATTTGACAAAGGCCTAACAGTTAGCACTTTAACCACCATCAAGTCAGCTTTGAAGAAGATCTTCCTTGTTGGGTTCAACATTAACCTAGCTGATTCCTATTTCTCATCAACCCCAAAAACATGTGCTAGGCTTCGACCTTCGGTTCGGCCACAAAAGGACTCTTGGTCTCTGAACGGTGTTCTCAAACTTGCGATGGACACGGACAATGAATCCTGCTCTTATATCACTCTTCTTAGGAAGACTTTATTTCTAACGGCTATGGCCTCAGGTGATGGAACATCAGAACTAGCAGCTCTCTCACGAAACCCGGAAAACATAGATTTCCTCCCTTCAGCCGAAGTACTCCTTTTCCAGACAAAGCTTTCCTAGCTAAAAAATGAGGATCCGCAAAATAGGTGCTCCCCTCGGAAGATTATTCTTCATCCCCAAGATTTTTCTCCGTGTACAGTCACACTCTCAAGCCCCTTTTTAGCTAGAACTGCCACCCGCTCGTCTGGCCCCTTGGTTATCAGGGAACAAGGAGGTACTATTTCCATTCACGGTATCAGGCAACAAATCCTCTACTTCATTAAACATACTAATCCGGAATCATTTCCCCAGGCTCATGATATACGGACAGTAGATGCCTCCAACAATGACTTCCAGAACAGGGACTTTGATGATTTTAAAAAATATACGGGTTGGAAATCCCCTATGGTTGTCAAACGCCAATATCTAAAGATCTTACAGGCCCTTAAATACCGACGATGGCAGAGGGGAGCCTTATCCCTCCCCATTAATCTCCTCTTCTTCCTTTCTTCCATCTCTTCTCTTCTCCCTCCTACCCGCCACTCACACCACGTCGCCGCTCTCCTTGGTAGTTCGTTAGCCCTATGATATTTGCCATGTTTAATTCCTATGGTTTAACTGTTATTGTAGTTACCGTTCCTTTAATGTTTAGATATACTTAGACATGTAAGGTTTGATGCCTTTTGCGATTCGACACTCAGTTGGTTCCTTGTCGTCATTATTATTTAACCTTACGTTCTCTATGTCATTTGGCTGGTTGGTAATTGGACGATTACTTTATTATATCATAGTATTGTCGTACATGGTGATTGTATTCTCCTCATTATGTTATTAATTTATTGGGCTTGGAAGGCATTCTCTGGTACTTTTTCGCCGGCCGTCACAGGTCGACCCAGAAAAGGGATTTTGACGAAGGAAAAATCTATTTCTGGGGAGAGACCTGTGACGCCCGGCGAAACCCTTCCCGATTATTTTTGTACGGACCCACCCTTTCCTTGCCAAGCCATATGTTCTTGCAGAAGGATGACCTGGTGAGCGCGAGTGGTGGGTGTCGGTAGGGTAACCCAACTGTATTCTCTAGGGCCTGTCACGGCCCTCCCCCTTTGATGAAGGGATTATCTAAATGGAAGACAGCCTGTGAATAGTGTTTTACAAACGCCCTTGTTAGATATACGACACCAACAAGGTGCTCGCGCGAGGGTTGTAACCTCTGCATTCCATGCTTTTAATTTTCTCTGGTATATTTGGAAGATTTATATCAGAAAAAGTACAAAGAAGGACTTTTTCGCCGGGCGTCACAGGTCTCTCCCCAGAAATAGATTTTTCCTTCGTCAAAATCCCTTTATTATTATTATTATTACGATTATTATTATTATTATTATTATTATTATTATTACTTGCTAAGCTGCAAGTTTAGTTGGAAAAGCAGGATGCTATAAGCCCAGGGGCTCCTTCAGGGAAAATAGCCCAGTGAGGAAAGGAAAAATTAAATATTTTAAGAGTAACAACATTTAAGTAAATATCTCCTATCTTCTTATTCTTCTTTGTCTGCATCTTTTCCCACTTCTATGTGGGGTCGATGTTTTGGCCAGTGTTTTCCATCTACCTCACTTCATCGCCGGTTAATCTTTTTGATCAAAGGTCATCCCTGATACACTCCATCCACCTTCGCTTTGGTCTCCCTCTCTTTCTCGTTCCCTGTACCTCCATTTCCATCACTCTCCTCCCAATATACTGTTCATCTCTTCTCATGACATGACCATACCACTTCAAGTCTACTTTCTTGGATCTTATCTGATAGTTCTCTAACTCCTGTGGTACCCCTAATTACCTCATTCCGTATCTTATCTCTTCTTGTCACTCCATACATCCATCTTTCTCATCTCTGCCACATCCAGTTTTTTCTTTTCTGTTGTCTTTATTGCCCACGTCTCCGCTCCATACATCATTGCTGGTCTCAAAACTGTCCTGTGTATCTTGCCTTTCAACTTAACCCCTATTTTCCTGTCACCTAATACTCCACACACTTTTTTTTGCAATTCTTCCATCCTGCTTGTATTCTATGGTTTATATCTGCCCGCAGATCACCATCCTCTGCAACTGTTAATCCTAAATACCTGAAATTTTCAACTCTATTTCAATCTCTCTCCTTGTAAACTAACTTCCCCTTTTTTCAATCTCAAATACTGTCTTTTTCCTGCTGATTTTCAACCCTCTATTTTCCATTTCTCCTCTTCACTCCTCCAGTTTCTCTTCTACCTCTCGCCCAGTGCTACACAGTATAACATCATCAGCAAAAAAACATACACCAAGGAGACTGATCTCTAATATCTTGTGTTACTACTTCCATGACCAGATCAAATAGGTAAGGGCTCAATGCAGACCCCTGATGTAGTGCCACATTTACTGGGAAACTTTGTTAGGCCTATACTGCTCTTAACATTTGCTTCTGCCCTCTCATACATATCTTGGGTGATTCTTACATATTTTTCAGGAGCTCCCTTTTCTCTCATACATCTTCACAGCTCCTGACGTGGACTCGATTGTATACCTTCTCCATGTCAATAAAGACCATATGTAATACTTTGTTTCTCCCGATGTTTTTCTATCATCTGCCTCAAAGCAAATATTGCATCTACAGTCCCTCTTCCAGGCATGAATCTATTTGTTCCTCACCAATTGTTGTTTCATCTGAGTCTCTTCTCAATGATCTTCTCCCATATCTTCATAGTATGGCTTATCAACTTTGACTCTAGTTGCCACATTCGTTGAGGTCTCCTTTCTCTTTATAGATGGGGATGATTAGACTTCCTCTCCATTCCTTTGGCATCTTTTCCTGATTGAAGATCTTTTGCATCAGGTCCCACAAGATATCTATGCCTTCCTCTCCAAGACTCTTCCATACCTCTACTGGTATATTATCTGGTCCTGCAGCTTTACTATTTTTCATCTTCTTTACTGCTTGTTCTACTTATCTTCTAGTCACTCCTATGGTAACTGCCTTGTTTGGGATTCCATCTTCAAATACTGTTCGTGAGTTCTCCTATATAAACTTTAAACAAAACAAGAAGAGAAATTAGAATAGTACGCCCGAGTGTACCCTCAAGCAAGAGAACTCTAACCCAAGACAGTGGAAGGCCATGGTACAGAGGCTATGTTACTACCCAAGACTAAAGCACAGTGGTTTGATTTTGGAGTGTCCTTCTCCTAGAAGAGCTGCTTACCATAACTGAAGTGTGTCTTCTACCCTTAGCAAGAGGAAAGTGACCACTGAACAATTACTGTGCAGTAATTAACCCTTTGGGTGAAGAAGAATTGTTTGGTAATCTCAGTGTTGTCAGGTGTATGAGGACATAGGAAAATCTGTAAAGAATAGGCCAGACTATTCGGTTTGTGTAGGCAAAGATAAAATGAGCCGTAACCAGAGAAGGATCCAATGTACTGTACTGTACTGTCTGGCCAGTCAAAAGATGCCGTAACACTCTAGTGGTAGTATCTCAATGGGTGGCTGGTGCCCTGGCTAACCACCTACTTTTCCGCCATTCCCTAAGTGGCAAGCAGAAGGATGGGGCTTCTTGCTCCTGGCCATGTATTTACCGGCACCTCACGATTATCATTATTATTAGCTCGGCTACAACCATAGTTTGAAAAGCAGGATGTGATTAAGCCCAAGGGCTCCAACATGGAAACATAGCCCTGTTAGGAAAGGAAATGATTACAAAAATGAAGACTATAGAAAAAGTATAGTAAGGGGATTTTGACGAGGAAAAATCATTTTCTGGGAAGAGACCTGTGACGCCCGGTGACCTGGAGGGCACGCGTGGTAGGTGTCGCTGGGGTAGTCCAACTGTGTTCTCTAGGGCCTGTCACGGCCCTCCCCTTTGATGATGGGATTATCTAAATGGAAGACAGCCTGTGAATAGTGGTTTTCACATGCCCCTGTTGTATACACAACACCCACAAGGTGATCGCGTGAGGGTAGTAACCTCTGCATTCCATGCTTTTATCTTTCTCTAGTATATATGGAAGATTTATATTAGAAAAGTGTAAAGAAGGACTTCTTTTCACCGGCCGTCACAGGTCGCCCCAAAAATGAACAATTAAGATGAATTATTTTAAGAAAAGTAACATTAAAATAAATCTTTCTTATATTAAGTAAAACTTGATAAAATGAAGGCAGGCAGAATACTGTGCCTGAGTGTACCATTGAGCAAGGCTTCACTGTTCTCTTCAATGTAAAGGACTCAGTTTTGTGTACTGTAGTTAGGGGAAAAAAATCATCTTCAAATTATAATTTTTAGATAATTTTTTGAAGAATTATAGAAAAACTAGCTTGAATGAAGGGGTTGAATTTTGTACCATGCTATCCTATAACATTAAAATTCTATTTCAAAGTCATGCAAACATCTTGAAAAATCAAGTTAGCGCCAATTATTTGTTAGAGGGTGTCTACCAATCAGGTTAAGGCTAATGCTGGCACTCCAAACTTTAGGAAGCTTGGGTTGTAAATATCACACATACATTCCAAGTCCACTAGAGTACAGTGGATGTGCATAAAATCCTAGCACATCATGAGAAAATTAATTGAGGATATATGATTAAATTTTCATTGGTAATGGTGGTAGCATTCATTGTGCTGAAGGGCTCAACCTGTGACCCAAACTCCATACATTTTTAGTTTTGTCTTATGCTGTATTATACTTGCTTTGAGATTTGGTAATATAACAATACTTTCTATGTCACTGTGCACCCTAAGAATTTAAAGCATTTGCTTTGCTGAGCACTGACATTCATATTCTGTTGATTAGATTTCCACATTCTTTTGGAGTGTTAAATTTTGTCCCAAAATCTCAAACCAGAGGTGTTCATTTGCTTTACCTATTTAATTGTTGCATGTTTTTCCATTTACTTCTACTGATATTCCGTTTGAAATATCCTATAAAACTAGTATGACGCAACATTTTATTCTGTAGGCTTAGCAAGTCAGTATTGTTCCAAATGAATTTTTATAAGTTGCATATGGAGATGATGATACTCTCTCAGCATCAATTCCATCTCCCGAATGTAGATCTGGTGGTGTTGAATCCCTTAATACAGATCTAGCTAAAATTAGTGCATGGTGCAAATTAGGGGGCATAAAGTTGAATCCTAACAAAACTCAGTATGATTGTTAGTAGGTCAAGGACAGTCGCTCCTAAACATCCAGATCTCGGCAGTGATGGTTTCTTTAACTCGGTATAACTTTTAAAATTCTAAGTGTGATTCTACACAGCAAATTTATTTTTGAGAATCACATTAGCCTACATCTGTGTTCTTAAATTGCACAAAAAATTGGCTCATTGTGAAAGTCTTGTAAGATTTTTGGTGTGATTTTCAGCAGTAAATTTACTTGTGAGAAACACATTAGGTCTGTCTTCTTCAATTGCACAACAAATTCTGTCTTAGAAATTCTTGTAAGTTTTTTGGTGATCAATCGATTCTGAAGTTTCAATCCTTTCATTCTACCTTGTTTCAAATATTGTTCTCCTGTCTGGTCTTCAGCTGCTAATTTTATCCTTAATTTGTTGGACAGGAACTTAATGTCTATGAAATTTCTTATTCTTGATCTAGATGTTAATAATCTAGAAGTCATTTAATTAGTTCTTTATGCATGTTGCATAATATTTTTCATAATTTTGAATCCTTTACATTCAGATCTTCTTGGACAGTACCATCCTGTTCATAATACTAGGTATGCTGTTAATTCTAATAGTAAGGCCTTCTTCATTATGAGGCTCAATACTACACAGTATTCTAGAAGTTTTAGTACACCTATGACCAAGTTGTGGAATGTTCTTCCTAATCGGTTAGTTGAATTGGTAGTAGGTTGGCCAGGGCACCAGCCACCCATTGAGATACTACTGCTCGTGTGTTATGGGGTCTTTTGACTGGCCAGACGGTACAACATCGGATCCTCCTCTCTGGTTACGGTTCATTTCCCTTTGCTCTCACACACACACACACACACAGTGCCTGACCTATTCTCCTCTGTCCTCATACACCTGACAACACTGAGATCACCAAACAATTCTTCTTCACCCAAGGGGTTTACTGCACTGTAATTGGTCAGTGGCTGCTTTCCTCTTGGTAAAGGGTAGAAGAGAGACTTTAGATATGGTCAGCAGCCCCTCTAGGAGAGAGTCATTCTAAAATCAAAACCTTTGTTATTTAGTCTTGGGTGGTGCAATGGCCTTTGTAATGTGGTCTTCCACTGTCTTGGGTTAGAGTTCTCTTGCTTGAGGGAACACTTGGACACACTATCTTATTTCTCTTCCTCTTGTTTTGTTTTGATATAGCTTTTATAGTTTATATATAAGATTTATTTTAATTGTTTTTTTTTTCTTTTTTTTTCTTTTTTTTTTAATATTTCATTTTTCCTTATGTCTTTTCCTCACTGGGTTCTCTGTTGGAGCTCCTGGGTTTATAGACTTCCACTTTTCTGATTAGGGTTTTAGCTTAGCTAGTAATAATAATAATAACACTGTAACAAGTAATACAGCACAGCAAATATCTAGAGTAAATTAGCAAGAGTTACCTTTATCAAATAAGTAATGCCTGATCTGTTGTTGACCCATCCAATGTAGTACAGTATCTATTAAATTTGTGAAGGATTTTGAAAATGTCAATGTGGGGAAAATATTTAATTCCATTTTTTAAAATTCTAAAATCTGTTTTAATGTCTTTCCATGAAAATGATTAATGGTATGTCATTTTTCATTTTAAAGAATCCATTTATTTTAAAGAATCGTTCATTTTCATTTTTCATTTTAAAGAATCAATTTTATTTTAAAGAATCTTTAATTTTAAAGAATCAATTTGAAAACAAATTTTAAAAGATCTACAGCATAGTTGGAGACACTAGAGGTATTATTCAGTAGAATATAAACCACCTTCTTGCTTTATTGCAATAATTTGAAGTTTTTTTTCTTTATTCCCATCAGTGAAACTAGGGTTATTTCCCCAATTACGTCTTGGAATTGAATAAATTTTTTGCCTCAAAGGCTTTTTTCAATTGCTGTAATTATTCCCAGATAAAGATGTTACTTTGCATTATAAATATTGCTGTCCTAGTTTGAAAGGGGCAATCAAGATGGCATAGGAACCATAGTGTCAACGATATAGCGTTATGGTACCCATAGAATGGGTTCCTTCTCTCTCGATCACACTTTTAGGGCCGCATTTCTGGTGACAGTCCAGACATATAAAAAACCATTGACTCAGACATACTGGTGTAACCTTGACAGTTAATATTTCGGTAAGAAATTACAAAAGCAACCAAAACAGTGCAAAAGGTTACTAAATTGCAACTTATTCAATGCATTTTAATACCAAAAGTGAGGTTTTCAGTATCTTATACTTTAAGAGGATAAGAAATTGATATACAAAAGAGGCAAGTTTTATCAAAACAAAATTATAATTTTGTTTTAATAAAAGGATAGTTTTAAATTCATTAAAGTACAATTACTTTCATGTATGGTGGTAAATATATTAAGGAAATTAGTGATAACTACATGTTGAAGTAGTTTTAGGGGGCTTAACTTTTAAATTAAATATTTTTTTGTTGTCAAATTGTTCAACTTTTCCATTTTTAAAATTAAAAAAACCAGAGTCAAGAGGAATACTATAAAATTTCTTGTTATCAGGTTGTAATAGTATATACGCAAAATAGGTTGGGCTGTATTTCAAGTCTTGAATGGAACATTTTAGTTATGTTAATTTGAGCTTACAGCAATTGAAAACTTAATTTTAAATAAGTCAAATTATGTTGTTGTATCAATTCAGCCACACAAAGATTACTTTTCTAAAGCATTAATGTAAGATATAAATTATAGTATAGTAAGGACAGGAAATAAATAAACCATTTTAATATTAATAAACTTTTTTTGTAATTTGATATATTTTTTTTATTTTAAACTATATAAACTTTTTTTTATTTCAGATACTGAGGCAGATGATCACCCAGTAAGAAACAACTTACAACATCTTAACCTACAGCATTTTATTAGAAGACGGGGAACTTCTTTACCTCAAGAAAGAGCTATAGTTATTTTACTACCTATTTGTACAACTAATTGAGAGGGCCTTACAAAAAAGGCTGAACACGACGTGCCTAACCTTATTGCAAGTCATCACCACAGATCCAACAATGATTTCACTAGCTACCCAAGTCAGTGAAGTGACAAGATAACTGAATTTACTTTGAGAAGTTTTTTCAGTTGTTGAAGTAGGTGAAGCTTACAAGTTAACCTAAAATGTACGAATACCTTAACGGAGCCATTACAAGTGGGCATTTATTTATTTTGGTAAAAACAAAGTTTCAGTAGAAATAACTAGAGAGAGGAAGTGAGTTTGCGCACACTGTAGAAGAGAGTGATTACTTGTTCAGCAGAGAGAGAGAGAATCAGACAGCAGATATGACTGCAGTGAGATTGGCCTCCTTCCCCATTATTCAAAGATGCAAAAACTAGTTGGCCCCTGGTCATATGAAGAGATGCGGTACAGTATCCTCCTTGTAAGTCATCTAAAGAGAGACTATGACTGGGGCAACCTACTTCCCGATCAGTTGAAGAGACACAAACGTCCAGTACCTTGAATGTCATCCAAAGAAATGCTAAGGCCTGATAGCCTCCTTCGCAGTCATCTGAAGAGACGTGGATGGTAGCTTCCTTTCCTTGGTACTGTGTAATCTGAAGGGACGAGACTGGGTAAGTGTCTTTACTGGTAATCTGAAGAGATGGCTAAGCGGTCACTTTCCTGGTAAATTGTAGTAAAAGTCCGGTAGCCTCCTTCCCAGCTGATCTGAAGAGACAAGGCTGGATGGCCATCGTCTGTTACGACAGGATAGCATCCCTCCTGGTACATGTAAGAGATGAGGTTGGGAGACTAGTTTTCTGAACATTTGAGGAGAAATACAAAGTAGAATGGTAGTTTCTTTCTTGGACACCAGAAGAGACAAGGCCTCCCAATCATCCGAAGATACTAGGTTGGATGGTTCCTTCCCGGTCATTTGAAGAAACAGACGATAAAGGTATGTGAACCAATCATCCAAAGCGATGCAGAGGCTGGTACTCGCCTGCCTGGTCCTCCTAGACACGAGGGTTTGTACGTCTCGTGAATGTTATCTGTCATCTGCAGTGATGCAAAGGCCAGTACACTCCCTCCCAGGCAACTGAAACTATCTAAAGAGAGAAGGTGGGGAGCCTCTTTCCTTGTCATCTTTTCATCCGAAGGGACAAAGCCAAGTCCTTAACATCAATCTTAAAGTAATATATATGCAGGATGATTGCCTTCCCAGTCATCAGGAGAGAAGAGGCTGGGTAAGCTGAATTGACAAGGGCAATTGGTCTCTTTCTTGATCATCCGCGGAGATGAAGACATAGTGTTTCTCCTTCCTAATCAACCATGTGATCTTTCCAGTCATCGTTAGAGATATTGGTTTACCCCCTTCCCAACCATCAGCAGAGACAGACTGGGAAATGAAGGTCACCACCTTCCTGGTCATCCAAAGAGGTGAAGTTGCATGAAGTTTTTCCTGGTAAACTAAAGAACAAGATTCGATGACCCCCTTCCTGATCATCCGGAGAGACAAGCCCAGGTAGCTTTCTTCCCTATCATCCAAAGAGAAGCTTAATGTTATCTTCCTGGTCATCAGTAGTGATGACGTAGAGGCCTAGTAGTTTTCATCCCGATGGTAATCCTTCTGAGTACTGTAAGCTGGAGAGAGAAGCCCGGGTGACTCTCTTTCCTTGTAATGTGAAGAGATGAGGATGAGTAGCCTCCTTCCCAATTATCCAAAAGACGCAGATGTCCAGTAACTTACTTTGTTCATGCGAAGAGTGGGCCGGATGATTTCCTTTATGGTGATCTCCCAAGAGGAGGCTGGATATTCTTCGCTGCAGAGATAGAGACAAGAAGCTCATTATATAAAATGTATACAGAAACGATAAGAAAAATATGACTTATACTTTGCTCTACTTTTTGTTTGTATAGGAATTGGCTATAACTAATAAAATTTATTCTACTATTTTGACTCTTCTAATGAATCATTTGATTATAAAATTGAAGGTGGGAGTGAAAATTTTTCTAACATTATATATATAAGGAGATTAAGAATCCTACAGCAAAGAGAAGATTATGCAGAGAAAAAGCGCATGGTTAAATTTATCGTTAATTTAAAGAGATGAGGCTGGGTGGCCTCCTTTCCTGGTAATCTAAAGAGCAAGCCGGATGGGGTTCCTTCCAAATCATCCAGAAATAAGCTGGGTTGCCGCCACCTTCCTGGTCATCTGAAGAGACGTAAAGGCCTTGCAGTATCTTTCCTGGTCATCCAAAGAGCCGAGACTACATGGCATCCTTCTGGGTACTGTAAGCTGGAGAGACAGACAAGGCCGGGTGGCTCCTACCTGGTAATGTGAAGAGATGAGGACAGATGCCCTCCTTCCCAGTCATCCGAAGAGACAAGGCTGGGTAATTTCCTTTCTGGTAATCCCCAAGAGAATGAGGCTGGGTAATTCCTTCGCTGCAGAGATGGAGACAAGATGGCAGTTATCTGAAGAGAATTCATAATCAATAAGATAAATATCATATAGTCTGCCTACTTTTTGACATATGTACTATCTATTTGTAACAGGATTTTAGCTATAACTAATAAAATTTATTCTACTAGATATTTTGGCTTTCCTTATAAATTTAATTAGGGGGGAGTGTAAAATTTGTCAAATATATATAAGGCAAGAGAGTGTTAATATTAAAAATCCCTCGGCAAAGGGGAAGGTCATGCAGAGAAAAAGCTCATGGTAAACAAAATAATAAACATGTAAAATGAACAGGTGCAAGAAGATTTGGGGGAAGGATGGTTAATATAAAACTATATTTGTATACCTCCAACATACATATCAGTAAACACTATAAATTTTATTTCTATTTTTCCTAGATACACAATTCCTGATACAACTTATTTAGGTTTGCTCTACTTTAAGGGCTGCTTCACCTAGAGTCCTAACAGCACAGGATGTGAATTACAAGGCATTCAGCATATCGAACCATGTATATTAGTACCTTGTTTTATACTATGTCACATCTACACTTACAAGGCCCTTCGAAGAGAACAAGAAAATCTTCCACTTCCTCTTGAAAACCTGTCTTTCAGCTGCCTAGTGTATAAAATCTCAGGGCTGCATATTCAAAGTCTCTAGAGCTTACAGTAGACATATTTGTGTTTCATCAATTGGAAACCAACTAACTATTTTTGTGTCAATACAATCTGTTGACTGCACAATATTGTAGCAATTTCTCTTAAATAAATTGGATAGCCTATTCTGATAACTTGATGGGGATTGTACATATTTCAAACTATTCTTGGGATTGTATAGCTAGGAAAAATACAATTCTATAATATTTGTAGCTTATTCCTATGTGGATACAAACTTTCGAGTCATCTATATGGGAAGTCTTCCTTAAGAAGGAAGAATTCTCCGTGACGTTAAGAGGTAAAACCCTCCCTCTGGATGATCTAATAACTACAAGTACAGTAGTAATAAGCATGAGATCAACATGAATCATCAAGGATAGTGTAGCTGGCTCGTAATTAGGCGAGGTCAAACCTCTGATTCTTGAGAGTACCTTCTCTGATACAGTTATTATTATCACTATTATAAGTTATCTTAGAGACTGGCAACACCTAACCGAGGCCCTTTGCGTCTATAGGCGTAGGAGGAGGATTGATATCTATGAGAACCACCAAATGTAGGGAGTAGCCGGCTCATAATGAAGAAAGACTGTTCGTTTAGTTTCCCAAAAAAGCAATCTACACCAGGGTTGAATTAGTAACTTCAAGTGTTACATAATGATAATAAAAAAAAGGGGGAATTAAATTTTGGTATATCAATAAATCAATAAATACTAAAGAAATTGAGGCACATTTACTTGCATTGGGGTGAAAAAAAACCCCAGGTCAAATTTCAGTCAAGATCAATATCCGCCTTAGCGATCCTTCTAGCTAAGAATGTTTTATTGAGGTCTGGGGCTGGAACTGGCAAGTATCCTTTGAGAGCTGCCAAGTTAGGTCATAGTTGTGCTTTCACCACAACACCGTCAATAATGTCCAAAGGCTTGAATGTGCCATTTCTAAGGTAAATGTCCAACGGTGGGTTTTGCCTTCTATCCAACAGCATGAGGACTTGTAATTAATACGTGATTTCTCACAACGTTGACGTTGCAACAAACCCACACGTATCACATGCTCGAGGGAGAAGGTTTCCCTAGCGACGCTTCCCCTGAGGATGGACAGGTTCTTATAGTATCTCTCTATCATAAATAGACTATACTCAACTGAATATTCTATCAAGAGCCACCAAAGCTCCCGCTCAACTTAGTTTTAGTGACAAGTAAAATTGAATGGTTTTGAAGAACACTAAGGTTGCAGCGACAGTCCCATCTAGATCATATGCTCGATGAGGAGTCCTTAGCTAACTTAACCCCTGAGGAGGCATAGGTTCCTCTGATATTCTTATTACTTGTTGAAAGAAAGTGTCAGACTATTTTCTTCCGGACCGGCCAGTGCTCGTGTAAAAAAAAGGAAAGTGACATGTTCCATCTATTTGTTCTATCAGAAACTTGCTGTTCTATGGAACAGAATAACTAGTTTTTTGTGTCATCAGGAACCTCCTCGAGAGACAATATCTTTGAAGTTACCTAAGATCTTTTCTAACCTGAGTCCTAGTTCTTTGTTGAACAAGAGATGGGACAAGGTGGCAGCTTTCTGATGTCATGTTATCGCAACTTTCTCTCTGAAGATAGTGAGTTTAGGCCTTAGCCAACATCTTTAGTATCACTAGGCATGGGGGTTAGAGCACTGTTCATCCCTGGACTTCTTGAGAGGCAAGCTCGTGAAAAAGCCCAATTAAAATTCACCAGATCCGGTTCTCATAAACAATGAGAATACGATCACTCCAGAAAATAAAGCACTTTCCAAGTTGGGTTTTTAAATCAAAAGTAAAGGGTACTCGAATCCCTGTCTTAAGCCTTCAGACTAGGATCGTGAGCATAATCTTAGGAGATAATGAACAAAAAACCCTCTTCCTTCCTCATTAGTAGGGGGGATTATTCCCAGACACAATTCCATCCTACATAACCTTGATAACGAGGACATGGATAATTCTTTTGGGCAGGGAATTCTAGTGCAGACCAAAGCCTGCTTAAAGATCTAGAGCTAGATCTGAACTTCCACGAAAACTACAGGAACAAGTTTTCAAAATTGTCAAACAGTCCTTAGTCAAGATGACAAGGTCTTGGAATGCTCTCAACTCTAAAATAAGCCTATCAAGAGTACTTTGATATGGACGACCCTTGTTTATTGAAAAATGTTTCTCAAGGAAGACGTTAGTAAGGATTTCATGCAACGTTCCAAGTAAGACTATTATTATTATTATTACTATCCAAGCTACAACCCTAGTTGGAAAAGCAAGATGCTATAAGCCCAGGGGCTCCAACAGGGATCGTGTAGCTCTCTTTGTTCGGTCCGGAGGTCTCCTCGGGCTCATAGTGAGAAGTTTCAGACCCGTTGATCATGTCTTATTCATAAATAAGTTGTGATGTCCATTTTACTCCCTTGGGTCTCCTGGTTTTATATTACAGAGGTGAGAGGAGGAGGATATTGGCCATTACCATAGTATTGGTTGAAAATTGGTGGCTAACAAGCATTCTGGCAAGGTTAAATGTTTCATGGCAGGAAAAACATTTAAGGCCAAGCTTTGTTAGGAGGTATGGAAGGCATAACTCTCCTGTTCATACTTTGTTAGTATTCATAAGTTGTAATCCGCTCCTACTCTCATGTCTAGACTTTGCGGGGGGAACATCTGGACTAGCCATCTTCGTATACAGTACGTCCTTGTCAGGATTCCTAACAGGGGTAAAGGTGATTTACTGCTCTCAAATTCTTTATTCCCCAAGGGATCTTATCATCTTTTCCAGAGAGGCTTGCAGCCTTTCTAGACTGAAGGAAGTACCAAAATCCTGTTTAATCCACAGACAGGAAAAAATAGGAGGGCAACTTTCGACTTCACTGTTGGGTGTATTCTCAGGGCGTCTTGTAGCCCAGGAATATGTGAAGCTAAGTTTCTTCTGACTGGAGAGAGGGATTCAGCTTACTCATAGTCTTCTGACGCTAAACACCACTTGCACCTTGGATAGTTTCGTATCCAGCAGAAGGATCGCTTCTCAGAACAGGTTAATATTTTCCCGGAGAGAAAGGTTGTCATCCAAATTCTGGTTTCAGAGAAAGGTGCCAGTATCTAAGATCACTGACACCGATATTTGTTATAAATAAGGGATTTTGATGAAGGAAAAATCTATTTCTGGGCGAGAGACCTGTGCCGCCCAGTGAAATGCTCCTTTTGCACCATTTGTAAGGTATATAACAGTTTTATATTACCAGAGAAAAAATTGCATAGGAATACCAGGTTGAACCCGGCTCCCTCACCTATATAAGGTGTCGATATAATACTGGGGCGTGATAATTCACAACCAGAGGTCTCGCACCATTTAGATATCTCCTCTTCAAAACCCCCACCACAGCGAGGTGCCGATCAACACTACTACCACTAACCTAACCCACGCCAGTGACGTTACTCCTCATAGCACCCAAGGTTTGGGGCCCATGTTGGGAGGGAAGTCAAGGGAGGGTTCACGGGGCGGCACAGGTCTCTCGCCCAAAAATAGATTTCTCCTTCGTCAAAATCCCTTTTCTGGGCTCCGAGCTGTGCCGCCCAGTGAAATTGTACAAGAGAAAAGGTCCCAAAACTTGGAACAATACCTGAGGAAGTAAAATAAAATCCAAAATAACAGGTAAGAGGATAGCAAGACATAGTTGATCAAGATTCACTATGTTCAGGAGGAATCACATTCCCTGCTGTCACTATAGCAAATATAAGGCTTCCAGAGGTATTAAAACAGTGGCGTTTAAATACTGTTGGAGACTTCCAGCCTGTATATTTAGTAAGTCCAGCGAAGTTCATAGTAATTAACTGAGGTAGCTACAGCTCGTATATCATGGACGTGAGGGAGTGATGTGGGAATGATTCTAATGAAATACAGAATCTGCTGACTGATTCCTTTTAGGATGATGGTTCTTCCATCTTCTCTAATGGATAAGGGCCCTGAGGACTGAATGGAAAATATGTTTAAGTAGGCTTTCAGTGTGTTTACTGGACATAAAGATGGGTCCTGCGGAAGTGGGACAATCTTCCAGGGGAACAGTCTGTCCTGGGGGTCCTCATTTTCGCTAAAAATCTTTTGTCAGGGGAAAGGCGTACTTCCCCTGACGAGAGAAATTCAATATGACCTGGATCTCTAGACAAGGCTGAAAGTTATGATATTCTGGCGCCAGAAGTAAGGTTCATTAAGAACAAGGATTTCCTTAACAATGGAATATAATGACAAGTCTCGTTAAGAGTGTCTGAAGCCAACTTAAGTACGTCATTCAGAAACCAGGAAACTGAGCTAGGGTGAGTTGATGGTTTCAATCTGGCGCAAGTTCTCGGGATGGATGAGAAGTATGAATCTGTAAGGTCAATATTAAAACCAATTTGGAAAATCTTCAAGGCTGACTTAATTGTGGTAATAGTACAAGCCGCTAAGCCTGATTCAAATAAAATTCTGAAGAAGGTTACTGTCAGATTCATAGTCATCGTCTCAACCTTTGAGTCCCTTAAAAACTTGCAAGTTTCATAACAGCCGAATCATACTGTCAAAGGGTGGATTCCCTCTTATCTGATTCTAAAAATAGCGTATTTGAGGATCAATATCTGCACCTCTAGAGCTGCAAATTTCATAAAGTCCATAAAGTTAGGGCATTCTGAATTTTGAGGAAGCTAACACACTGCGAGTTGTACTACTTGTGTTAGTATTGGATTGGGGATCTGTTGAGGTGGAGACCCCGTTCCACCAGAAGGGAAAACCTGTTGCTCTTGGACCAGATGGGGGCTACTAGAGCAACTTGGCCTTTGAAAGTCCTGAGCTTGTCTAACACTTTCACGACAGATTTATTGGTGGGAATAGGTAAATTCTCTCCCAAGTGTTCCAGACTAATGACATTGCGTCTGTGGCGTAAGCCCGAGGATCCAGGTTGGGGGCTACGTAGCACTCTAGTTTGTGGTTGGACTCTGTTGCAAACAGATCCATCTGGAGATCCGGAACCTGAGAAAGAATCCATCCGAAGGACCCTGGGTCCAGTGACCACTCCGACTCCAGCGGAGCTGTCCTCGAAAGTGCGTCCGCCACCAGCCATCTAGAACAAACCTGACACGTTGGTCTTTGGCTGGAGCCGGCCGCTTCAAGGTCAAAAACACTGCCACGGCCTCCAAGACACCGATATGAAGTTGGCGGAACACTGTCGACCAATAGTCCCTGGACTTTCTTGTACTGAGAGTATCCCTCCCAGCCTGTTAGGGAGGCGTCTGTGTGAATGACCAGCTTGGGGGTGGATATTGTAAGGAAACGGATTTGCCAGATTTTGACCTTTGTCCATGGTTGAAGTCTTTTCCTCAGAATTGGTTGGAGTCGAGCCCTTTGTCTCGATATTACTCGTTTGCCCTGGAGCGCCATACTCGGCTTATATCTTTCAGTCTGGCCTTCAGTAGTATATCTGTTACTGAGGCAAACTGGAGGGCACCCAGGATTCTCTTGATTCTCCTGGAAGACAATTTGTCTTTGAGAAAATGTATTGTGTTTTGCTATATCGTTCCTCTTGGCTGTTGGGAGACACAGAATGTGGGAGCATAGAACCCATCGAATCCTAGCCATTGAAACTTGTCTTCGGGATCAGACGGATTTTTCGAAGTTGATTTGGAACCAAAACTGTTGTAAGAGATTATCACTCTGTAGTTGCTGTGAGGCAGTTCTTGCCTAGTTGAAGCCTAGAAACGGACGAAAATGCCTTGCTATCGGAACATGATAGCAAACGTTTGCAAGATCCATAGAGGCGGTGACGGCCCCACAGGGAAGCAAGGTCCGCACCTGAGAGACGGTCAGCATGTGAAACTTGTCGCATTGAATGTAAGAATTCAGAAGTGACAGGTCCAGGATTACTCTTCGCTATTCTGAGTCTTTCTTTGGCACGCTGAACAAGCGACCCTGAATTACAAGCGATTTACTTCCTTTATTGCCTTCTATTGCAATAGATCGTTTTCATATAAGAATAGCTCTTCCGTTGGATGTTGATGAAAACTGGTTGGTGGAGGGGGCCTTTTATCCAACTCCACCCCAGACCTTTGGAAATTAAGCTGAAAGCCCAAATGTTGAACGTTCAACGGTTCCGAAAGATGTAAAGTCTTCCCCCTAACCGAGAACTCCCAATGATTTGCTGCGGATTTACCTCCTCGGCCTCCGCGGAATTCTCGGCCTCGAGAGTAGCTGTTGCAAAAGGTTCCTCTCGAGCTAGTAACCCTGGAAAGCACCCTGAGTTTCAAAGGTGGGGTTAAAGGCTGGGGAAGTAGCATAGGAGGTAGTTGCTACTTGGGACTGAGGAACCAGCACGTATTGCTGTTGGGGTTGACCTTTCGAAGTGAAAGGTTGACTCCCTTATGCCACCGGGATGGTCTGAACCACCTGTTGGGGCTGCTGGTTTGGAAGGAATGGAAAGGTCTCAACCATAACTAATTTTGGAAAAAATCAAGGCCTTGTATAATTTTAGAATAATATTGCGGTCTGCCCCCCATGATGTATGGGACAATACTTTTAAGATATTCAGAGCTTCAACACATTTAGCTTTTAGCGCTTTTAGGTGAGAAACCCATGTAAGTCTACAGTCAAATATCAAACCTAAAAATTTGGTTTCCGATACACATGGTATCCGTTGACCTTTAATGTATATATCCGGGTCTGGATGTACTCCCCGGATACGACAAAAATGGACAATGGTAGTTTTACTTGTCGAGAACTTAAATCCATTCATGTCAGCCCACTGGATAATTTTATCAATAGAGAGTTGGATTTTTCTCTCAACCATTGCCATTCTGGTGCCAGCAAATGATATTGAGAGATCATCCACAAATAGTGTTGAGAGAACATCCTGGGGAATGACTGAGGATATCCCATTAATTGCTAGTGCAAAAAGGGTTACACTCAGCACACTCCCCTGAGGAACTCCTTCTTCCTGGCATTTACTCTGTGATAGAGCTTCCCCAACTTTCACTTGGAAAACTCTATGTGAAAGAAATGACTGGATGAATAGTGGTAGCTCACCTCTCAATCCGCACTCATGGATTCTTTTAAGTATACCGTATCTCCATGTGGTATCATATGCCTTTTCAAGATAAAAAAAAACTGTCACATGGTGCTGTTTGGAAGCAAAGGCTTCACAAATGGAGGACTCAAGTTGTATCAGCACATCAGTCGTTGAGTGCATTTTCCTGAATCCACATTGAATGGGTGATAAAATATTCTTCTTTTCAAGGTACCAAATCAGTCTTGCATTGACCATCTTCTCCATGATTTTACATAAACAAGATGTCAATGCAATAGGTTGGTAGTTTGCTGCTAAAAACTTGTCCTTACCGGGTTTTAAAAAGGCTAAAATAATTGCTAGTTCCCAAACACTTGGATAACTAGTATCATGCCATATTCTATTAAAAATGCTTAAAATAAATAACTTTGTATTAAAAGGTACATGTTTAATCATTGCATATGGAATTCCATCGGGTCCAGGGGCTGTATCGTTACAAGTAGCAAGAGCAGAATCAAATTCTCTTTCAGTAAAAGGAGAATTGTATGACTCTTGCTTTCTTGTTGCGAAGTTTAAAACTTTCTTTTCTTCATTGCTCCTATACTGGTGACCAGGAGCTGCTTGACACTTGCGCGATACATTTGAGAAATGGTCAGCCAGGGCATTGCTAACTTCGGTTGCTCCAGTCATATACTGGCCATTTATCTTTAACACTGGTGGTGGGTTTGGGGTGAATTTTCCTGCTATCTTTTTGACTTTCCTCCACACAGATGATGTTGGTGTTCTACTGTTGATGGAGGAAACAAAGGACATCCAAGACTGGCGCCTAGCTTCTTTCATGGCACGGCGGAACTGTGCTCTACATTTCTTGTATATGACTAAATTCTCCTCATTACGGTGCATGCGCAATCGAGTTAAAGACTTTCTTGTGGCTCTGTGCAGGGCAGTTAGTTCTGACGACCACCAGGGGACTGGTCGTCGTCTGAATATCCCAGTTGTTTTGGGAATGGAATTCACTCCTGCTGTGTGAAGAGTTCCATTAAGTAAGTCTATGGCATCATCAACTCTTTCAAACTGTTCTGCATTTCCTTCAATTTCACTTAACTCCCGAAATCTATTCCAGTCCGCCTTATCAAGATTCCATCGAGGTGATCTTTGTAAAGGTGGACCATTGTTGGTGTTTATAATGATTGGTGCATGATCACTAGTATGCCAATCATCTAATGTTCTCCAATTAAAATCGAGAAGACAGTTAGAGCTTACAACCGATAAGTCAATGCAGGACAAGGTACCTGTCTGTACATGAAAATGTGTGGGCTCTCCTGTATTGAGGAGTCCGACATCTTCATTCTCCAAAATTGATGATATAATATTACCCCTTGCATTTGCTAAAACATCACCCCATAAAGGATGTCTACTATTAAGGTCTCCTAGTAAGAGAAAGGGTTGTGGGAGTTGTTTAATCACCTCTACTATATTATCATATGAGATGTTATCATTTGGAGGCAAGTAAAGAGAACAGATTGTGTATTTTCTCCCTATATCAATCTGTACAGCCACTGCCTGCAGAGGGGTACAGATAGACAAAGATATTTGGGGAACATCTCGACGAACGTATATAAGACTTCCCCCATGGCTCCCTGCTCGTTGATCATATGGTGTCCTATAGCTAACATACTCTCGAGGACAAGGAGTATTAGCATCGAGCTTGTTTCTTGTAGACATACTGTTATAGGGGAGTGCTCACGTATGAGGAGCTTAAGTTGTTCATATTTCGCCCTTAAACCCTGGCAATTCCATTGCAGAATGGTGGAAAAAACTATGTTTTATTTTTTGGAAGACACCTTAGATGAAGTCTTCCCATTGGCAATATTTGATCTAACAATGTTTCCCGGAGGTAACTCTAGAGAGGATCTTGATATAGTGGGTTTTGTGTTTCTCTTTTTCTTTGTGTCCTTTTGATCTAATTGTTGAGGAGGATGGTGGACCTCAACTTGAATTTCTGATTGGTTCAATTTACCTTCTAGTTGTTCAGAAACATCAGCAGACAAGATATCATATTTATTGGAAGTCGTGACTTTAATGTTTCTTATGGTAGGAGGAGAGAGGGAGGGAGGTCTCTCTCTTTTTCGATTAAAAGGTTGTGATCTGTCAGGTTTTTGCGACTTCCCCACTACGGGTTCACCAGGTAAATTGGTTTCGAGTGCAACCTCCATCAGATCAGGCAAGGAAACGGCCTGTGAGAGGTTTGTACTATTGTTTAAAATCGGAGTAGTTGGCTTTTGAATAATTTTCAGATCTTTAAGTGTCCGTTTTGATTTTTCCACAATTTCTGGATATAGATTTTCGATGGGACTTTCAACCTCTTTAACTACTTTCATTTGTTTCCTTATCTTAGAAGTAGAGATATAATTTTCGTCTGTGTGGTTTGACAAGTTTTTCTTCAGAACCATTGAAAAAGGTTCCCCTGGTCTTATTTGCTTTTCAAGAGCTCTTTTACGAGCCTCTTTAAAAGTAACCCTTTCCATGGTCCTAATGGCCTGGATTTCTTTTTCAAAAATAAACTTTACACAGCTTTTAGATGTAGCTGGGTGTGCTTCCCCACAATGTATGCAATTAGGGTTTTCTATGCATACTCCATGACTACTTTTTCCACAGTTGGCACAAACAGCTGGCTTATTGTTTAGTTTTTCTTTACATTTCTGGCTTAAATGGCCATACATTTGGCAATGATAACATCGCAATGGTGACGGGATATATGGTTTTACCTTCAAAGATAGCCATCCAGCTTTTATAACATTTGGTAATCGGCATTGATCAAATGTTATAATCAGAGTAGCAAGAGGGATACGTTGTTCTCCAACTCTCTTTCTCATTCTGACTACTTTAACTACTCCTTGACTTCTCAGTTCATCCTCTATTTCTTTCTCCTCTATATCCAACAATTCTGGAGCATATATCACACCTCTACTCTGGTTGAAAGTAGGGTGTGAAACGCATTTTACGCTATGACCATTCAATGTTGTAAGTGTTTTTAACCTTTCACCTTGTAATGGGGAGAGTGTCTCTATCAAGAGACTTCCATTTCCCTGGGGTAAAATTTTTGGCTGCCCTCCACATAAGGTAACTATTTCTCTATTAGCTTTAAAAACATTTATACGCTCATTTCTTCCGTTTTCAAATTCCAAGATAAAAAATTTTTCATAATTCACTACTTCATAGTGACCAGGTAATACTTCTACTTTTCTATATCTTTCTGTACTGTCATAATTTTTCACTCTCTCTCTCTTCTTCTCTAGCATTTTATTATTCACATGACGTGAATAAGGTTCTAACGTTACAATGTTAGAACCCGAGTTGGAGCTGTCTGTGCCGAGGTCCATGTTTGTATTTTCCAGGTCGTCAACAGAGGTGTTGGGTTTTTTTGAAAAAGCAAGCCGGGTTATCCACCTCTTATCGGAGGATGTCAGTCCTCCTATCCCATGTGGCCCAACACGAGAAGAGGCTTCAGCGGGGACCAGTCCTCTATTAGAGAGGGGCTGCCTCTCTTAAGGTGGGCGTACACTGGTCAGTGGGGGTAGTTAGCCCCTCCCACCGTCGACTCCAATGCCTGGCGTCAACCATTACCCGCAAATATGGGTGACTTAAGACCGGATCACTGGAGCCCGACTCTTAACAGACTTGGTCTGCACCCAATGGGGTCTGCCAGAGGGTGATGGCGTCTAAATTGGCACAGGTTGAGATGGAATGCACTCCATCCCACACTCTGCCAAATACAAAGCGGCATCCAAAGTAAAATCGAACATGCCAAAGTCGTCAACAATATCGAGCCCAAAAGGAAGAGATGGGAAGAAAAAAGAAATAATCAAAAGTAAAAGAGAAAGTGCTGACTGATTTAGTTGAATCGACAGCTGGGCACCGAGGTCCAATGGGAAGTAGTTCCCACTGTTCATTAGAGCCCAGCTGCTAATCCCTAAGCCCCCCATCCTCGTCAAGGCTTCAGCATCTGGGGGGTCGAGTGCTCAGTTCTCTGTTCTTGTGTGTATTGTGTGGTTGTCCTCTGTTTGGTCTGCTATTAACAGTGCTTATTTTCTTCCTTTTCTCACATTTCCTTTTTGATTTTACCTATATTCATAGTGCCTAAGAAGCTAAGTTTCAGTACAGGTAGTGGTGAGAAAAAGGAAGAAGGCAATTCTTTCATTAGAATTGAAACAAGAAATTATAGAAAAACATGAGCAGTGTGCAAGTGAGTGATACTGTATGACTAAACAATATGGCCGGAATAGGCCTATGATCTCGACGATCATCAAGCTGAAGGCAGCCATTAAAGCAGATAAACCATCGAAGGGGATCACAATTATTACAAGACATCGTAGCAATACCCTGGAAGAGATAGAACGCCTTTTGTTGATAGGGATAAAGGACAAAGAGATTGTTGGCAACGATCATTTGTGAGAAGGGCCAGCGTGATGAACAGAAAGAAAGAAAAAGGTGAAGCAAAGAAAACCAAGATAGCATTAACAAGCTCTTTTAAATAAGACTTCTCTCTTTTTCTGTTTCTCTATAAACATAGCATTAACATGTTCTTTAAATAAGATCTCTCTCTCTCTCTCTCTCTCTCTCTCTCTCTCTCTCTCTCTCTCGTTCTTCTTCTCTGTTAAAGTGTTAGATACGTCTTACTATTTTTTTCCGAGAGAGAGAGAGAGAGAGAGAGAGAGAGAGAGAGAGAGAGAGAGAGAGAGATTAAACAAAAATGTGTTTAGAGTACATATGATTTTTAACGAGTTGAAAAACAATTAAATGTAACTAAGAAAGTAATAACAGCTAATCTGAATTCCTTTATTAACTAAAACAAATATTGATACAAACACATTCGTGCACGTATGCACAAACACACACACACAGGTGCAAGAATTGCTACGCAGTAAGAGAGCCTTTCGGGGAGGAGGTAGAGATGGTGACTGCGATAACATACCGTAACTCGTCACTGAAAGTGATGAAAATTAAAAATCAAAAGAAAAAATTTTTTAAAAATATGAAATAAAAAAAAAATAAGCTAAGTTAGATTAAAGTTTCCATAGTGTAATTTACGGTACGTATGGCATTCACCATCTCTACCTCCTTGCCGATCGTGTCTCCTCCTCCGTGTGTGTGTGTTTGCGCATATGCACACGAGTGTGTTCGTATCAATACATTTGTTTTAGTTAATAAAGGAATTCAGATTCGCTGATATTGTTTTTTTTTAGTTACATTTAACTGTCTTTCAACTCGTTGATAATGTTAAAAATCATATGTACACAACACATTTTTGTTTAATCTCTCTCTCTCTCTCTCTCTCTCTCTCTCTCTCTCTCTCTCTCTCTCTCATAAAAATTAATAGACGTCTCTAACACTATTAGTGAAGAAGAACAAGAGAGAGAGAGAGAGAGTATTTATTTAAAGAACATGTTAACACCATGTCTACCTTCTCGCCGATCGTCCGTCTTCTCCTGGCGTAGAAAATCCTACACCTGCGTTGGCCTGTCTCTAAGGTAAAGTGGCAATAAAACACATTTTTTTATTTATTATTTCTTTATAATTATCATTTTTACATGCTTCTTTCATATTATGCAGTTATGTTATTGTTATGTGTAATTATGTGTAGCCATTTATTAAGGATTTATTATGGGTTTTTAGGCTGAGGAACGAATTAAATGAATTACCATGTATTCTTATGGCAATATTTGCTCCAACATACGATCGTTTTAACATAGGAAGCAGTTTCTGGAACGAATTAAATTCGTATGTAGAGGTACCACTGTAATTGTACGACATGTATGAGAATCTTGACAAGGATAAAACTGCCATCCTCACCTTGAGCCTCAAACAGGTGTACTTCTGTGAGTGGAGCATTCGATAAAAAAATGTCTCACTGTCAAGGGTACCAAACAATCGTCGCAAAATGGATGTTGTTGGCCATTTAGCAGAAACTCTCACCCGAGTTTGACCAATGCGTAGACTACAAAGAAGTCTTCCCACTTTTCGGGCCATCATATTATACCTCCAAGGAGATATGATATTTGTTATTTCTCTCATTTTATTGCCCTCTAGACTATAACAGTGCTGTTACCAATTATCATAAAATAATTTCTTGATGGTAGATAGAAAATCATTGCAGGGAATGGGTAGCAACTTGGATGCAGCATTCTTTGCCAGAATATTTGCCTTCTCATTCCCAGACACACCTACATGAGCTGGATCCCAACAAAATCGTACTGATGTATGTCACAGTCCTATAATAAAAAGCCATTCTAAAATCTTTAAAACTGAAGGATTACTAGAATTAAAAACTTCTAGCTTGAAGGACACTCTTGGCATCACTAAAATAGGTAAAATTACTCTCCTCCTCCAATGCCATTTTCTCAATAGCGGTTAGTATGCCATACAGTTCGGCAGTAAATATGGAAGCTGTTAGAGGAAGTGCATCTCTACAATTAAAACCATTAGAATATACTGTACTCCAAATCCAATGCCAGCATCAGATTTGGAGCCATCAGTATATATTAAAGTTGATCCCCCATGTTCTGCAACATGTTCCACAAAATGAGACCTGACTTCTCAGTCAGTCATATCCTTTTTAACTCCAACAAAGTATTTACAAAAGGATACCTCTGGTAATTTCCAGAGGCATTGATGATATCTTAAATGGAAGCACCTTACTTCTAATTATATCTAGACTGTATATTAATTGTTTAACCCGAAAACCATAAAGTTGAGGACATTTTGGGTGCAACCCCAAGTATGTGTACTTTACAAGGCTTGCAGTCTGATATGCTAAAGAATTAGGAAGTCTTTGCAACCTAAACCACTACTGAACAATAGAAGACTTTTGGTGAAAGTCTAAAGGTAATTCTCCAGCATCAACAAGGATACTTGGGATAGGCTAAGTTCTAAACACTCCTGTGGACAATCTAATACCAGCATGATGTATTGAATCTAATACTGTATCTTTAATTGCTTTGGGTGGCTGAGGAGTATATTTCACAACCATGACTAATTTTTGAAAAAATCAAATTGGGGCTCGCTTCCTTCCAAAAGTTATGGAAGAGAAAGCTTTTATTTCCATAGCCTACGCTTCCTGTCATAATCTACAGTCCCGACAGGGGTATAGATTAGAAACCGTAGCTTCCTTCTCGAAAGGTGGAATCTTAAAGATCTTCCTCGATGTAGACCTGGTAAGGATTAGCAGTTGGTACCACACCATAGTTTTGGGTTGCCAATAATCCGAAAAACAACCAATTGCTATGCCAATTACAAAAATAAAAAAAATGGGGGGGTAAGATCAAAAGAAATCCCCCTTCTATGTACGGCTGGGTGAGCTGGAAACTTGCACCAAGTTGTTCGTCTGCCTGCAGCTGGTATTAGGATACTCTTAACGAAGAGAATATCTAATACTGGGGCTAAAAAATGTCATAGATGCCCACCTTGACACCTACATAGGGGAGCCGTATCCACAGTAGACTAAACATGGTAGGGAAAAGACAAAAAGGGGAGTGCCATATCCTGAACATGCTATCTTCGATGATCAGCGAATGGTCCATGACTGATAACTACTTTTTGTCTTAAAACATTCATTCCCTAATTGCGGTAAGTCAAGGCATGCTCCTATACTAGAAGGAGATCTTGAATCTAAGACTTTTGCCTTCAGAGCGAGAGGAACTTAATCCCTTGGTCCTAGTAATTTGAACTACTGGATAACTGTACATTATAAAAGTCTCTCTGTGGACGCCGAGTAGCAGGCCTACCAGTTGTCTCCTTTTCCGGGAGTAACTGGTTCCCATTTAGCAATCTTAGCTATCGCTGACTCTACTTTTGTCTGGGAGAACAGATAGGTGGAATTCAGCAAGTACAACTTTCTCAGACTAAACGCCTCTCAAGGAGGTAGTTATTCCGAGCATCTGGCTAAGATTGCATCACTTCGTTTTAGGATATAGTTCCCCCAAAGAGGAATGGTCTGACGTAAAAGAAATTCTAGGGCTTTTGGCTCTGCTTGTGACAAATCTTCGTAGGGTATTCTTGAGATCTTTCATAGTCACATAGTGGGACAGTGGGAAATTGCCCTATACCAATGGTCAAGTCATAATCAGGTTTGTATTGCAGACAGTGCTGCTATTTCCCTGTTCATTATTTTTGTGCCTAAAAAAACGGAGGGGAATGCCGATACGTCCTCTGTTTTGGTGGACGGTACCAAGTTAGCCAAATTCTCTGGGAATGGTAATGGGCTCTGAAAGGCCCCAGAGGGGGCAAATAAATTTCTCTGCTTAGACAAGGCCAGGGGTGGTAACCCTGGGAACCTGTTCGCTTTAAGAGAATTCTTTGAGGCTGCTGCTTCACGAAAAATCTATTTTTGGGTGAGATAGCCATGTCGTCCTGATGGAAGGTTCTTTTAAGTAGCTTCCTAGGGTATATTTGACTACAGTGATATTCCCAGAGAATTTACCTTAAGGTCTCCAGAATTCTAACTCCTGGCGCAAATATCCCTAACTTTTACCTTTAGGGATATCGCATAATATCAGAGGACGTATTCTTGACACGCCACATAACTATCTTCACCCCGAATAGCATTAACGCTTCGAGGGGGAAAAAGTGGCAAAAAACGAAGGGGAGCCATTAATAAGGTACCGCTCCTCCGCTCCTGTTTTGAGTATCCAGATGACGTCATCATCGCCGCCATGTTTATTCCTTGTAGCGTTAAGCGAGGTGCTACAGATACAGTACTTCGGGAGGGTCTTGTCAAGCCCTTTTCATGAAAAGGAGGGCGGGTCCATCAGGACGACATGGCTACCTCACCCAAACATAGATTTTTCGCTTCGCTCAAAAAGGGATTTTGACGAAGGAAAAATCAATTTCTGGGAAGAGGCCTGTGACGCCCGGTGAAAAGTCCTTCTTTGTACCTTTTCTAATATAAATCTTCCAAATATACTAGAGAAAGATAAAAGCATGGACTGCAGAGGTTACAACCCTCGCGCGAGACATATGACGTTACCGTTATACGTCATTTCTTTTAATCATGAACTATGTTAGTGCTTTCTGCCCCCTACAGGGAAGTCATACCAGACTCGGGAAAAAGCCTCGAGGCTTGCATATTTCATATGAACAAATCTAGCAACAAAACAGGTATACCGGTCTCATTGTATACCCCATCAATCATAGTTTGTATCCTTGATACGAACAAATGTTTGTATAAGCCATTGTCACCTCCCCGGACATGCAGGTCTTGCTGTATACAAGGACAAACAGATTTATATCCGTGTAGAATCAAATGTTTGTATAGGCCAGTATCACATCCAAAGCATACAACGTCAGTCGTATGCAAAGACAGATAGGTTTGTATCTGTGTAGAAACCAGGTATGTACACACAGAAAGAAGGTTTGTTTACATATCGGAACAAGTTATACAGTTGTTCTCTTACTTATATGCAGATAAATAGGGGAATCATAAATAATGCTCATACACATCTTTATTTATTTGGATTTGGGGCGAAATAAGACGCAAATACCAATTAGTCTTTTATTGGTATTCAATAAAAAAGTTTTTTAAAATTCAACATGACAAATTTGTAGATAATTTGTATTTTTCCTAACCATACAAACTTTAGCTATTTACATAGGGTATTACTTTCGGCGTAGCTGAAATGGCGAGCCATTAGATTTTTAACGAGGGTTAACTACCCCCTCGCTAGTTAGCGAGGGGGTAGGGGAGGGGTAGCTAGCTACCCCTCCCCCCTCACACACCGGTGAACTGATTCACTTCGCTTAGAGGTAGGACTTCATGGGGGACAGGGCTGGCGGGCAAGTATGTGTAAATATCTAAGGTTTGTATGTTTAGGAAAAATACAAATTATCTACGAATTTGACATTTGTTCCGTAACAGAAATAAAAACCACGCTATTTACATAGGGTGACTCAACCCTTAGGTAGGGTGGTAAATCCCAGCCTTACTGGCTTTGGCTTTGCCCGGGGACTCAAAATCCGAGTGTGTAGCACTCGAGATAAAGAGTCCCTGCACCTCGCAAGTCCCTTGCTCTGCAAGGAACGTGCGGCCTACATAAGCTTGTGTGTGAAGGAATAAAGTGTGACTCGCCCTAGGAAGTTGACCTGGAATCATTTAGATGGAATCCTAGGATAGGACATTCCCAATATTACCTCGTCAGGGTATGGGGGACGCGACAGTATTATACAAATACTAGGAGCACAAGGAAGCATGGTTTGCAGTGGTTTGAGGTCAGCTGTGCAGAGAACCCAAGATGCTGCTTTCCCCGAGAGAGGGGAGGATGAAGAAAAGAATAAGGGCCAGGCATATCTTTTCATTCCTGCAGACTAAAACTGGGTAACGATGCCCTCAACCTTCTGCTGCTTGTCCATTAAGGAGCCTGAGGTTTAAACCAGCTGTTGTGCAGCCACCACAGGGCCGATAGAGAATGTATCGAGCCTCCTGTGGGTCACGTCCTGAAGGTAGTGGGCGGTGAAGGTCGTTTGACGCTTCCAAACCCCTGCTTGTAGAACCTGCGTCACTGAGTAGTCTCTCTTAAATGGCAGGGACGTAGCGATTCCTCTGACATCATGTGCTCTAGGGCGACGTGACGGAGGAGGGTCTGGATTCAGGGAATGGTGGATGACCCTGCGAATCCATGCTGAGATAGTGTTCTTAGTGACCCTCCTCTTCGTCCTTCCTGTGCTCACAAACAATGCTTACACTCGAGGACGAATTGCAGCTGTTCTCTTAAGATAGAGCCTCAGACTCCTTACTGGGCACAGTAGTAGATGGTCTGGGTCATCTGTTACAGAACTGAGACTCGAAATCCGGAAAGAGTCGAACCGGGGGTCCGGCACCCCTGGATTTCGAGTCTTAGCCACAAACTCAGGGACGAACCTGAACGTTACCTCTACCCATCCCCTTGAATGGGCGATGTCATACGAGAGACCACAAAGTTCACTGACTCGCTTGGCCGAGGCCAAAGCAAGTAGAAACACCGTCTTCCAAGTTAGGTGGCGATCAGATGCCTGGCGTAATGGTTCGAACGGAGGTCTCTTAAGAGACCTGAGGCTTGAACCACGCTCCCTGAAAGAGGTCTCACTTCCGACTGAGGGCAGGTAAGTTCATAACTTCGTATGAGTAGTTCCAGCGAGGAGGAAATGTCCATTCCTTTTAGCCTGAAGGCAAGACATAGGCGCATCTCTTCCCGCAAATACACGAGAAACTTCGCTAATGCTGGAATAGTGGCATCAAGTGGAGAGATACCCCTTCCACGACACCAACCACAGAAGACTCTCCACCTCGCCAAGGTAGACTCCTGCGAATGACTTTCGCAGGTGTCGAGACATGCTTTCCGCAACTTGTTGCGAAAAGCCTCTCTCTGTGAGGAGATTTGGATAGTCTCCAGGCGTGAAGCCGCATCGATGCTACGTCTTATAGGAGATGTTGGAGTGTGGTTGTTTGAGTAGCTCGTGTCGAGAAGGGAGTCCTCTCAGAAGTTCCGTCAGGAGCTGCAGAAGGTCCGGGAACCATTCTCCGTGATGCCATAGCGGAGCTACTAAGGTCATTGACAGGTCGACCGATATGCTGGTCTTGATGAGCACCCTTCTCATCAGACAGAACGGGGGAAAGGCGTAAACGCCGATGTTGACCCACCGTTGTTGGAAGGCATCTTGCCAGAGTGCCTTGGGGTCTGGGACTGGGAAGCAGTACAGCGGAAGCTTGAAATTCAAGGCTGTCGTGAACAGATCCACTGTCGGGGAACCCCACAAAGTCAGAACTTTGTTAGCTACTAGAGGATACAAAGACCACTCTGTACTACTAGAGGATACAAAGACCACTCTGTACTCACAATCTGGGATGCCCTGCTCAGACTGTCGGCAAGCACATTCCTTTTGCCCGGAATGAAGCGAGCCGACAGTGGAAACGAGTGGACTTCGGTCCATCTCAGCATCGTTACTGCAAGATGGGATAGCTGTTGTGAAAAGGTACCTCCCTGCTTGATGATGTAAGCCACTACCGTGGTGTTGTCGCTCCTCACCACCAAGGAGTGACCCGCCAGGTACTGTTGGAACCGTTGAAGTGCCAGAAATACGGCCTTCATCTCTAGCAGGTTTATGTGGAGGCACTTTCTGATTCTGACCATAGGCCCGAGGTCCTGTGGTTCAGAACGTGGGCCCCCCACCCTTCTTTTGGGGCATCCGAGAACAGCATCAAATCCAGGGGGAGGACGAGAAGATCCACTCCCTTTCGGAGGTTTTCGTCTGTCACCCACCACTTCAAGGTCCGTCCGTTCTGCAGGACCCATGGGGACCAAAATGTCCGAGGAATCCTGACCTTGATTCCACCGAGACTTGGGCCGCCATTGCAGAGATCTCATCCTGAGGCACCCAATTGGAACTAGACGGGCCAGGGAGGAAAGGTGACCGAGAAGACGTAACCATGATTGATCTGGGAGTTTTTCTCGACTGAGGAAAGGATCTGCGACCCTCCTCAGCCTTGCTATCCCAGCCTTGCTATCCTGTGTGGAGATTGGTGTCCAAGATCATGCCTAGATATACCAGTCGTTGAGATGGAGGCAGAGAAGACTTCGAGATTTACCATGATCCCTAGATCTTGGCAAAGTCTCAGAAGCTTGTCCCGGTGTCGAAGAAGGGTCGACTCCGAGTCAGCCAGGATCAGCCAGTCGTCCAGATGGCGGAGGAGATGGATGCCGATCCTGTGTCCCCAAGAAGAGATCAGGGTGAACACTCTGGTGAATACCTGAGGTGCTGTGGAGACCGAAACAAAGCACCTCGAACTGGTAGATCTTGTTGTCTAGGCTGAATCTTAAGTACTTCCTTGAAGACGGATGGATTGAGATCTGGAAGTACGCGTCCTTCCGATCCAGTGTACACATGAAGTCTTGTGGTCTCACTGCAAGTCTGACCGTGTCTGCTGTCTCCATGCTGAACGGAGTTTATTTGACAAACCTATTCAGAGCTGAGAGGTCGATGACTGGTCTCCCGCCCCCAAGACGCCTTCTTTACAAGAAAGAGTCGACTGAAGAAGCCTGGGGAACCGTCGACGATCTCTAGGAGAGCATCCTTCTTTAGCATGGTCTCGACTTCTGCCCATAGGGCTAGCCCCTTTGCCGATCCCATGGCATAGGAGCTCTACGACACTGGATTCGCTGTCAGGGGAGGTAGAGATGTTGTGAACGGGACGCGATATCCCTGACAGATTACGGAAATCGTCCAGGAATCGGCCCCGAGTTGCTGCCACCTGAATGCGCAACTTTGTAGGCATCGCCCCACTGGTGGACATGCAGGGGGATTACCAATCCTAGCGTTTGCAGCCTCAGCCACTGCCTCTAGGATTCTTGCCAACCCTGGCTTTCTGCCCTTCTTGTCTTTGACAAGAAAGGGCTGCTGTATGGAGACCATTGTCTTTGCTGCCACCGCCAATTTCGTCATCTTGGACGGGTGAGGTTATTGAGGTGCTGGAGGTCTGTAGGGCTTTGTTGTGAGAGCCCTTTGGAGGAGAGAATCCTGATTGGATTTCCTCCACCTCCCAGCTGCCTGTTCCACATCTTTGGGCTCAAACACACACTCTCTCATAAGGGAGTGTCTGAGCTTGCCGACTTCGAAGGACGGGACCTTCGAAAGGAACCTTTCTGCCACTGCATCACGTCCTTTCAAGATCGAATTGGCCCACAAGTTTGAGGCTTGGTGGGCCAGAACTCAATGGTGCAGGCACCCGAACGGAGGAAGATCTCCAGTGCCTTCCTGGTGCTTTCTTTGGACCAATCCTCGGATCGCAACAGGATGCCAAGAACCCTAACCAGACGTCCAGCCACGAAGTAGCCTGCATGGCGCACTTCGCGACCTTCTCCTGGCTTAGGATCTCTGTCGCCGAGGAAGTCACTTGCCGGCTAGAGTGTCTCTCGAGAGGGACTCCCTTAGTAAGCTCTTCCGCAGAGTGCAACGGAAGAGCTAAGCCAGACTCCTCCATGTTCTCAAAATACCTCCTCTGGTGGAAGTGGGAGGAGCTTGTTGCCATAGTGGAATGGCTGGAGGAGGCGAGCTCGGATAGCTGGCCCTCAACCTTATCCCTGGCACTCTTCGCCCCTTGGGACCAGGGCAAAGCCGTACTGGCCTTAGCGGGTTTCTGAGTGCCAAAGACTCGGTCCAGGACCGTGTCCTTGCCCTCACGAGGAGGAACCTCAGGGTCCTTGAACCCGTTGAGATGCAAAGTCTCCCGTCCCCAAAGGCTCTACTTGGGGGAACTCTTAAGAGTCCTTTGGTTCCCTCCTAGGAGGGATACGGAACTCCAACAAAGAAGTCTGACGGCTCTGCTCTTTCCCTAACACGGGACGATTCTCCTGCTCGAGGTGGGGTTTCTCCCATTAGTGCGGTGGGAGAAGGTCTCACCTTGGTAGAGGGAGCGCGCTGGCGCTCGCGCGATGGGAAAAACCCAGGGGTCGCGGGCGAGAGACCATTGAAAACACTCTCGCGCCGCGAATGCGAAGGCGAGCAGGTGTGCGAGCGAGACTTCATAGGGTGAGCAGGAATCAGATTGACGTGCAAGAACAGAATGAAGAGCCCGTGAAAATGTTGGCGAGCGCGCGTACGAGGTTGTTGGTGCTTCAAGGTCATTGGCGCTTGTGCGCGAAAGAAGATTGACAGCGCTTAAAGATTGACGGCGCTTAAAGATCGTCGGCGCTCGTGCGCGCAGGAAGATCGTCGGCGCTTGAAGATCGTCGGCGTTTGCGCGCGTAAGAAGATCGTCGGCGCTTGCGCACGTAAGAAGATCGTCGGCGCTTGCGTGCGAAAGAAGATCGTTGGCGCGGGGAACCATCGGAGCCTGCGCACGGACGATCGACGGAGCTTACGTGCGTAGGAAGATCGTCTGCCAAGAAGATCGTCGGCACTTGCGCGCGTAAGAAGATCGATGGCGCTTGCGCGTGTAAGAATATCGTCAGCGCTCGCTCGCGAAAGAAGATCGTCGGCCAAGATGATCGTCGGCGCTTGAAGATCGTCGGCGCTTGAAGATCGTCGGCGCTTGTGCACGTAAGAAGATCGTCGGCGCTTGCAAGCGTAAGAAAATCGTCAGAGCTAGCGCGCAAAAGAAGATCGTCGGCGCTTGCGCGTGTACGAAGATCATTGGCATAAGAAGATCGCCGGCGAGCACGAGCGCGCGCTAGGATGAAGGGACAGCTGACAGGACGATCAGGAACTGGGTCGATCAACACTGGAAGTTCTGGTGAGCGCCTGTGCGCTAACTCATGACTGGAACAGGATTCCTCTGGATGGAAGTCTCAGGAACAGTAGGCGAGCGCTTGCGTGCAGGAAAACGTTGGCGCGCAGGGGATACCTGGCGCTTAAGGGACTTACTTACAGTGTGAGAAAGCCCCTTTTGCCCCGAAGGGACCGATGCCCGTTAGATAACGGGGTGCGTGGGCGCCCACAGCGTCAGCAGCCAAGAACGGAGACGGCAGGTCAGCAGGTCTAGGAGATGGCAAACTGCGGAGAGGTCTCGAACAGCAAGCTGGTCTAAACAGGAACAATCCTCCGAAGAGGAGTCTCTATGAGTGGCCTCTCTCGCGAACGAGTGAGGTGAACACTTCGTAGAAGAGACTAGAAGACACTGATGATGGCGCCCCTTAGGGCCGTTGGATCAGCAAGCTGACCTATAAGGAGCAATCCTCCGTAGAGGAGTCCTTATGAGTGGCCTCCGTCGGGAACGAGAGGTGTCACAAGATTGATCCTGCAGCTGCTCAGCCCCTTGAGCATAGCTGCAGGTGCAACCGCTCAGCCCCAAGAGCATAGTCGCATGAAGTTCCATGGTCCGGCCTTGCAACCGCTCAGCCCCTTGTGCATGGTTACAAGACCGGTCGCTCAGCACCAAGAGCATAACCGCCCGAGGACCAGGAAAACCCATCCAGGAATTATTAAGGTATGAGAAGTTCCCCCTCTGCAGGGGAAAAACTCATACCTGGGAAGGGAACCTCCCTCGGAAGGGAAGTTACCTACCCCTGTAGGCGAACCTCCTTAGCGTTCTAAGATGAACTAAAGAGCTGACAGTTGTCACGGGAGAACTTCTAAGAGAAAGGAACACGCCCATGATGATATCCTAGAGACGGCAGCAACAGCAGACTCCCCAGGCACAAACAGGGCAGCTCTGCTTCGTTGGCACATCTAGGCAAACGAAGAAAAAACTGGATCGTTAACTGGGAAAATAAAATAAATAATTAGTTAACAAAAATTCCCCCGAGAGGAACTCCGAAGAGAAACCCCCAGGGAATAAAAAACATAAGAATTACAAATTAAGTACAGTATGCGCCCTCCTCCCCCACTGACATTCACGGGAGAAGGGGGAGGGCGGAGAACTGTAACAAAAACAGAATTATAACAGCTATAATTATGTAATTCATCTAAGAATGTTCACAATTAGTAAGAACCACTGAACCCCGAAGGGAAGTGTTCTCCACAGAAAGCTGAAAAGTTAACAAATACAATTAGATTTCATTAAAAATAATTGAGACAAATAAACTGAATAGCAACCCAACCCGCACGGGAAAAAAGCTTCCGTAATAGTACGTTGTAGTAGTAAAAGGGTGAACGACCTCGAGTAGAGAGAGAGACCGTAGTCAATCTAAACTCCCACGTTCCCTTCGCTGAGAATCCAAGTTCCCCGTAGGGAAGGAGGAACAGCGGAGGAAACAGATGAATGAAGAAAGTCCAGAGATGACGATTCCCCACGGCGGCCGAATTATCGGAAGCCGAAGGAACGACCGAAGGACCAAGGGAGAGGCCGTGCCCCATGAAGTGAAACCGCGGTGGCCTGGTACTACGCGGTGACATTGTCGTACACTACACACACAACACAAACACTTACTATATTTCTATACACAAATATATACATAAACATAAAGAATGTTTATATATATATTAAGAAAAAGTAAGTAAAGACAAAACATTAATGGCTGCCAAGCGAGGGTGGGAGCAGACACGTCTGCCCATCACCCGAGCCAAAAGCGAAGAGAATCAGTTCACTAGCGAGGGGGTAGTTAACCCTCGTTAAAAATCTAATGGCTTGCCATTTCAGCTACACCGAAAGTAATGCCCTATGTAAATAGCGCGGTTTGTATTTTGGTTACAGAACAAATGCATTTTATAGTAACATACAAAATGTTAGTGAATCATAGTAAGCATAAATCATATAGGTAATTTCAGAAATACTTGTTTCATCTGAAAAAGGAAACAATTATAATGCCACCAGACTGAAAATTTCATAAATTTTCTAATAAACATTTCTGTAATTGGCTGTCTTTACACACTTGTGTAAAAAACACATGGACACGTGTTAACTCTTTATGCAATTTTTCACCTTTAGTATCTGGAACAGTCCATAGTGTCACCTTGGTGACACTTCACTTTACGTGTTGTGCTGTGAGGTGTCAACACGCACACCCTGCATATAACAGTCCCAATTAATTCACTGTTCCTCGCAGCATTAAGCGACAGGTTTTAGAACACTACCTGCCGCCACCATAAATCTCTTAATCTCTTGCACTTGCTTCGCGTAGTGTTTGAAAACCACTCTGGATGACTTCCATCCAGTATACAAGCGAAGACGTTCAAAATCCATATATTGTACTGGAAAAAATTCAGAGACGAAGCAATTTTTCTCAAATCGTGACCTGCGGGTGTACTGTCTGGATCCGCTATGCGAATGAAGTAGGTGATCTTCGCCCTTAATTGTTTTAGAGATAAATTTGAGACTGATGTTTCTCCTTTACAGAGCTGTCCTCCCCCAGATCTGAAGTTCTATGAAGATAGACCTTTAGGCACTACTGGACACAGCGAGACATCTTCCTTCAGAGGGCAGATTCTCCAGGGACCCCACCTTTTGGTAGGTAGCTCGTTTTTAGCGAGAAACGTTGGGTCAGGAAAAAGATTCAGTTCTCCCCCTTCTGTGAACTG
This sequence comes from Palaemon carinicauda, assembly GCF_036898095.1. NCBI lineage: Eukaryota > Metazoa > Arthropoda > Malacostraca > Decapoda > Palaemonidae > Palaemon > Palaemon carinicauda. The sequence continues at coordinate 17,127,407 of NC_090738.1, read as the reverse complement.
AATATGGCCCTCATCTCTAGAAAAGGCCACTATTTCACTCACTCTGGCACCCGAGGCTAGAGCAATTAAGAATATAACTTTTTGGGTCAAATCTTTCAGAGAGCAGTTCTCATTGTCCATTGTTGATGCCTCAGAGGTGCTGCAGGCCTAACCCTAGCACAAACCTTAGGAATCATGTTAAAGATTTCGTTAGAGAAGTCTATTTGGAAGGCGTACAGTAAAGGTCTAGCCAAGGCAGATTTACACGTTATCATATTGGCTGCTAAACCTTTTTCATGAAGATGAATAAAGAAGGATAAACAGAAATATGTTGAGATCTTCTTTGGTTTCTTTGCCTTGACAAACGTAACCCATTTCTTCCAAGATGACTCATATTGTCTTCAGGTAGATTTAGACATATACTTCTAAAAAGTCTATACTCTCTCTCGAAATCCCAAACCTTTTCTTAACTGCTAAGGAGAGAAAATCATGAGATGAAGGTTTCGGGTTTTCTGTGATGAAGCGAAGACAATCGACTTCTGTACTTACTGAGTCAGAACTGGGTCCGGCAACGGGACCAGCCTCAGCCGCAATTCCAATACTAGAGGGAACCAGACGCTCATTGGCCACTTGTGAGCCACTATGGCTGAAAGGATCTCAGCTTGTTGAGGACTTTCAACAGAAGGTTGGATGGAGGGAACAGGTAAATCCTGGTCCATCTGTTCCAATCGAGGGACATGGCGTCCACTGCTTCCGCTACAGGGTCCTCGTATGGGGAAACGTAACGAGGTAGTTTCTTGTTGTCGCTCGTCGCGAAGAAGTCGATCTGCAGTTCTGGGACTTGACGTAAGATGAAGGAGAATGATCCCGAGTCTAGGGACCAATCTGACTCTTATCGGCGTGAACCTGGAAAGAGCGTCCGCCGTCACATTGTGGAACCCTGGGAGGTGAGCTGCTGATAAGTGCCATCTCTTCTTTTCCACCAAACGGAAGATGGCCAACAACACTTGGTTGATTTGGAGTGATCTCGAACCTTGACGATTCAGACATCTCATTATTACCTCGCTGTCCAGGACCAGTTTTATATGGGTCGAGCAGCGAGGAGCCAGTTTTTCAGTGTAAGGAAGACCGCCATGGCTTCCAGAATGTTGATGTGGAAGGTCTTGAATAGAGAGAACCAAGTCCCTTGCACTTTCCGTCAGTGAGAGCGACCTCCCCATCCTTCTTTTGATGCGTCCGTGTGGATGATGACTGAAGGTGGAGGTGGTTGCAAGGGTACCGATTTCTTCAGGTACTTGGCCTCAGACCACGGCTTGAGAAGTGATCGTAGTCGAGTCAGTATTGGTCTTCCTAGATCTCTTCGAGCATTTGATGCGTATCTTCTCCAGACTCCTGTTGCAACCTTTAATTGTGCTCTTAGCACCGGGTCTGTCAATGATGCAAACTGAAGGGAGTCCAGCATTCTCTCCTGTTGGCGTCTTGATATCCGACTGGATTTCAGAAGTCTCTTGACAGGTCCCGCTATCTCTCTCCTCTTCTTTGACGGAATGGAGAGACGGTGTGACTGTAAGTTCCCATGTATTCCAAGCCATTGAAACTTTTGAGCTGGATAGAGTCGAGACTTTTTGCTGTTGATCTTGAATCCCAGATGTTCCAGGAACTGGATCACTTTCGTGGAGGCTTGCATGCATTCCATCTCGGATGCTGCCCACACCAGCCAATCGTCCAGATAGGCTACTACCTGGACACTTTTTAGGCGTAGTTGATGAACGACTGCATTTGCAAGCTTCGTGAAGATCCTTGGGACTATGTTTAGCCCGAAGAGCATGGGTCTGAAGACATATTTCTTCTTCTGTAGCCTGAATCCTAGGTAGGAGGGAAGTTGACGATTGATTGGAATATGCCAATAGGCATCAGGCCCTGTCTATGGAGACTGTGTATGCCATCTTGGGCTCCCTCTTAATGAGAGAATGCCTTGATGAAGTCATTGAGCTTCAGCACGGCATTTCATTCCCGTGCTGAAGCTTGGTGACGGGCAAGAGGGCTCTCGAACTTCGGGAAATTGTTCCCCCAGTTCGAATCTAAATTTCTCTCTTTCATCTTTTTCTTCTGCTTAATATTACTTCGACCTTCTCCTATTTTATCAACTTTCTTTCATCTTGCTGTCCTATCTCTATGATTATTATTTTTCTTAGTTATATATATATATGTAGATGTATGCATATATATATATTTATTTATTTTATTTGTTCATTTATTTATTTATCTATTATTTTCAATTTTATTTAAATGGGGTGGATATTTCCACATTCGTTATTACTGCCTGCTTAGATGAATGGGAGAAGGGATCACGGTTGGGAGGTATTCGCATTCAAAGCTATATACGAGAGTATTGGATGATCTCAGCCATCCCAAAGATGGTTTGGACCTTTTTGGCGGAACTACTCTCAAGGGTTGGGTCATCGGAATCCAGGGGGATCCAATCCTTGAGGTGGGACTCTTGGCTTTTGGCCGGAAGCCCATCATTACAGATATGGGGAGGAAGATTCCATATTACCTTGGTCTCAGTCCTAACAGGCGGGTTTAGCTTACACCTGTGCCTCTATATCTGTTTTGATGCTATCCTTCGGGTAGGGTATGGAGTGGACCATCTGGGAAGTATACTCTCATTGTGCCGATAGTGGAAAATACAAATTTCCTTTCCAACGTATGATACTTTCTTATAATTCTCAAGCAGGTACCCCAACAAAACAACAACAAAAAACATGAAAATCCCACCCTTAAATATGGACCCTTCAAATGCTGACTCCCCATCCCCTGGATTGGCTGACTCCCCCCCGGCACTGTTGACGACTTCCGCTACTGTAATTAAGGAAAATTCTGTTGACGACCTTCAAACTAAAAAGGACCACTCTACTGATGTTAAAAAATCTAGCAATTTGGGTAACACAGGGAAACTACGATTCCTTCATGTTTCCCAAATCCCATTAGAGACAAATCATGATGATATATATAGAGCATTTGAGTGCTATGGATTGATAAAGGAAATAAGGATGAGACTTGGAGATGAAAAATGGGACTCTTGGATATCTTTTGAAAGCCATGATGAAGCGTTTAATGCCATAAGTAATATTAGTAGTATCAAAATTAACGAATTGAACATCATGGGAGCTCTTTGTGATAAAGTCCCAAAGGAATTGGATGTGTACAAACCTGCTGATTGGTTTGAAAAAGATAGAAATGTACCCATGCCTTCACAGAGAAAACCCAAACCACCAATGTGGCTCTTAGCTGAACCTAAGGGAATAATAGGAAATTATTTTAAGATATGTAAGTTTATCCAAAAAAAAGTAGAAACCATAGCACCTGGAGATATATCTCGTTTTGGGAAGAATAGTTATCTCATCCATGCCAAATCTTCGACTCAGTCTGCAATACTGTCTAACTTACAGACAGGCAGTGATGAAATTACATTGGAAATGAAACCTCCTCTAAATTTTAGTTATGGAAGGGGAGTGGTCTTTAATAAGGACCTGTACGAATTTACAGAGGAGGAGATACTTTCTATGTGTCCATTAAATGTATGGAAAGTGCATAAGGTTCCTGGAACTTCAATGATTATACTTACTTTCCAGGATGCTGATGTACCTTTCCATATTTTTATTGAAAATGAAAGGATTAAAGTTCGGCCTTTCAAACAAAAGCCCCGGCAATGTTTTAATTGTTTTAAATTTGGACACCCATCCAAAGTTTGCAAAAATGGAAAAATGTGTGGTATTTGCTCCAAAACTTATCATGGAGAATGTACACTTGAGGCCAGGTGTTCAAATTGCAATTTGAATCATAAATCAACTGATAGGAGATGCGAACTGTATAAGTTAGAGGAAGCTGCCCTAAACAAATCAAGTTTAGAACACATAAGTGTGGGACATGCAAAAAGACTGTTGAATAAATCAACCAGCTATGCAAAGGCCTTAAAATCAAAGGTAAATTTACCACAGGAGACAGCAACCCCACCTAGCACTGCCAGTAATCCTAAGAAAAGAAATACAACCTCTGATAATAAAGTACTGCATGACAAGGTAATCATATTGCCTTCTGAGGCTCTGCCACAGCGTATTAAAAATGGGTCATTGCCCATTTCTGTACAGCCTTCGTCCCCTATTACCAACAATAGTACTAACCTCTCCCAGGCCATGTCCTTGCCTGATTTGATGGAGATGCCACCTGACACCAAGTTACCAGGTGCACCTTTAATGGGGAAGGTGCAAAAACCTGGTAGCTCAAAACCTACTAATCGGAAAAGAGAGAGACCTCCATCTCTCTCGCCCCCTTCCATGAGAAATATCAAAATTACGACGTCAAATAAATATGATGATTTGTCTGTTGATATTTCTGATCTGGAAGTCAATTTAAATAAATCGGAAATTCAAGTGGAGGTCCACCAACCTCCTCAACAGTCAAATCAAAAAGACAAAAAGAAAATCATAAATGCCAAACCCAATCTATCAAGACCCTCTTTAATAAAACCACCTAAAAATAGTGTTACATCAAAAACTGCTAATGGGAAGACTCCATCCAAGGGGTCTACCAAATTATAAACCATAGTTTTTTCCTCCATTTTGCAATGGAACTGTCAGGGTTTAAGGGCCAAATATGAAGAACTTAAGCTCCTTATTCATGAGCATTCCCCCATAATTATTTGTCTACAGGAGAGCAAACTTGATCATAATACCCCTTGTCCTCGCGAATATATTAGTTATAGGACACCATATGATCACCAAGTGGGGAGCCATGGCGGAAGTCTCATATACGTTCGTCGAGATGTTCCCCAAGTTTCTCTGTCTATTTGTACACCTCTGCAGGCAGTGGTTGTACAGATTGACATAGGGCGAAAATATACAATTTGTTCTCTGTACTTGCCTCCAAATTATAACATTTTGTATGATAACTTAGTGGAGGTGATTCAACAACTCCCTCAACCTTTTCTTTTACTTGGAGATTTGAATGGTAGACATCCTTTGTGGGGTGATGTTTTAGCAAACACGAGGGTAAATATCATATCATCAATTGTGGAAAATGAAGATGTGGGACTCCTTAATACAGGAGAGCCCACACACTTTCATGTCCAGACAGGTACCTTGTCATGTATTGACCTATCAATCGTAAGCTCTAATTGCCTTCTCGACTTCGATTGGAGAACATTAGATGATTGGCATACTAGTGATCATGCACCAATCATTATAAACACCAACAATGGTCCACCTTTACAGGGATCGCCACGATGGAATCTTGACAAGGCGGACTGGGATAAATTTCGTGAGCTAAGCGAAATTGAGGGGGATGCAGGACAAGTTGAAAATATCGATGATGCCATAGACTTACTGAATGGAACTCTCCATACAGCAGGAGTCAATTCAATTCCCAAAACAACAGGGTTATTCAAACGACGACCAGTCCCGTGGTGGTCTTCAGGACCAAGGGAGAGGCCGTGCCCCATGAAGTGAAACCGCGGTGGCCTGGTACTACGCGGTGACGTTGTCGTACACTACACACACAACACAAACACTTACTATATTTCTATACACAAATATATACATAAACATAAAGAATGTTTATATATATATTAAGAAAAAGTAAGTAAAGACAAAACATTAATGGCTGCCAAGCGAGGGTGGGAGCAGACACGTCTGCCCATCACCCGAGCCAAAAGCGAAGAGAATCAGTTCACTAGCGAGGGGGTAGTTAACCCTCGTTAAAAATCTAATGGCTTGCCATTTCAGCTACACCGAAAGTAATGCCCTATGTAAATAGCGCGGTTTGTATTTTGGTTACAGAACAAATGCATTTTATGGTAACATACAAAATGTTAGTGAATCATAGTAAGCATAAATCATATAGGTAATTTCAGAAATACTTGTTTCATCTGAAAAAGGAAACAATTATAATGCCACCAGACTGAAAATTTCATAAATTTTCTAATAAACATTTCTGTAATTGGCTGTCTTTACACACTTGTGTAAAAAACACATGGACACGTGTTAACTCTTTATGCAATTTTTCACCTTTAGTATCTGGAACAGTCCATAGTGTCACCTTGGTGACACTTCACTTTACGTGTTGTGCTGTGAGGTGTCAACACGCACACCCTGTACATAACAGTCCCAATTAATTCACTGTTCCTCGCAGCATTAAGCGACAGGTTTTAGAACACTACCTGCCGCCACCATAAATCTCTTAATCTCTTGCACTTGCTTCGCGTAGTGTTTGAAAACCACTCTGGATGACTTCCATCCAGTATACAAGCGAAGACGTTCAAAATCCATATATTGTACTGGAAAAAATTCAGAGACGAAGCAATTTTTCTCAAATCGTGACCTGCGGGTGTACTGTCTGGATCCGCTATGCGAATGAAGTAGGTGATCTTCGCCCTTAATTGTTTTAGAGATAAATTTGAGACTGATGTTTCTCCTTTACAGAGCTGTCCTCCCCCAGATCTGAAGTTCTATGAAGATAGACCTTTAGGCACTACTGGACACAGCGAGACATCTTCCTTCAGAGGGCAGATTCTCCAGGGACCCCACCTTTTGGTAGGTAGCTCGTTTTTAGCGAGAAACGTTGGGTCAGGAAAAAGATTCAGTTCTCCCCCTTCTGTGAACTGAATATGGCCCTCATCTCTAGAAAAGGCCACTATTTCACTCACTCTGGCACCCGAGGCTAGAGCAATTAAGAATATAACTTTTTGGGTCAAATCTTTCAGAGAGCAGTTCTCATTGTCCATTGTTGATGCCTCAGAGGTGCTGCAGGCCTAACCCTAGCACAAACCTTAGGAATCATGTTAAAGATTTCGTTAGAGAAGTCTATTTGGAAGGCGTACAGTAAAGGTCTAGCCAAGGCAGATTTACACGTTATCATATTGGCTGCTAAACCTTTTTCATGAAGATGAATAAAGAAGGATAAACAGAAATCTGTTGAGATCTTCTTTGGTTTCTTTGCCTTGACAAACGTAACCCATTTCTTCCAAGATGACTCATATTGTCTTCAGGTAGATTTAGACATATACTTCTAAAAAGTCTATACTCTCTCTCGAAATCCCAAACCTTTTCTTAACTGCTAAGGAGAGAAAATCATGAGATGAAGGTTTCGGGTTTTCTGTGATGAAGCGAAGACAATCGACTTCTGTACTTACTGAGTCAGAACTGGGTCCGGCAACGGGACCAGCCTCAGCCACAATTCCAATACTAGAGGGAACCAGACGCTCATTGGCCACTTGTGAGCCACTATGGCTGAAAGGATCTCAGCTTGTTGAGGACTTTCAACAGAAGGTTGGATGGAGGGAACAGGTAAATCCTGGTCCATCTGTTCCAATCGAGGGACATGGCGTCCACTGCTTCCGCTACAGGGTCCTCGTATGGGGAAACGTAACGAGGTAGTTTCTTGTTGTCGCTCGTCGCGAAGAAGTCGATCTGCAGTTCTGGGACTTGACATAAGATGAAGGAGAATGATCCAGAGTCTAGGGACCACTCTGACTCTTATCGGCGTGAACCTGGAAAGAGCGTCCGCCGTCACATTGTGGAACCCTGGGAGGTGAGCTGCTGATAAGTGCCATCTCTTCTTTTCCACCAAACGGAAGATGGCCAACAACACTTGGTTGATTTGGAGTGATCTCGAACCTTGACGATTCAGACATCTCATTATTACCTCGCTGTCCAGGACCAGTTTTATATGGGTCGAGCAGCGAGGAGCCAGTTTTTCAGTGTAAGGAAGACCGCCATGGCTTCCAGAATGTTGATGTGGAAGGTCTTGAATAGAGAGAACCAAGTCCCTTGCACTTTCCGTCAGTGAGAGCGACCTCCCCATCCTTCTTTTGATGCGTCCGTGTGGATGATGACTGAAGGTGGAGGTGGTTGCAAGGGTACCGATTTCTTCAGGTACTTGGCCTCAGACCACGGCTTGAGAAGTGATCGTAGTCGAGTCAGTATTGGTCTTCCTAGATCTCTTCGAGCATTTGATGCGTATCTTCTCCAGACTCCTGTTGCAACCTTTAATTGTGCTCTTAGCACCGGGTCTGTCAATGATGCAAACTGAAGGGAGTCCAGCATTCTCTCCTGTTGGCGTCTTGATATCCGACTGGATTTCAGAAGTCTCTTGACAGGTCCCGCTATCTCTCTCCTCTTCTTTGACGGAATGGAGAGACGGTGTGACTGTAAGTTCCCATGTATTCCAAGCCATTGAAACTTTTGAGCTGGATAGAGTCGAGACTTTTTGCTGTTGATCTTGAATCCCAGATGTTCCAGGAACTGGATCACTTTCGTGGAGGCTTGCATGCATTCCATCTCGGATGCTGCCCACACCAGCCAATCGTCCAGATAGGCTACTACCTGGACACTTTTTAGGCGTAGTTGATGAACGACTGCATTTGCAAGCTTCGTGAAGATCCTTGGGACTATGTTTAGCCCGAAGAGCATGGGTCTGAAGACATATTTCTTCTTCTGTAGCCTGAATCCTAGGTAGGAGGGAAGTTGACGATTGATTGGAATATGCCAATAGGCATCAGGCCCTGTCTATGGAGACTGTGTATGCCATCTTGGGCTCCCTCTTAATGAGAGAATGCCTTGATGAAGTCATTGAGCTTCAGCACGGCATTTCATTCCCGTGCTGAAGCTTGGTGACGGGCAAGAGGGCTCTCGAACTTCGGGAAATTGTTCCCCCAGTTCGAATCTAAATTTCTCTCTTTCATCTTTTTCTTCTGCTTAATATTACTTCGATCTTCTCCTATTTTATCAACTTTCTTTCATCTTGCTGTCCTATCTCTATGATTATTATTTTTCTTAGTTATATATATATATGTAGATGTATGCATATATATATATTTATTTATTTTATTTGTTCATTTATTTATTTATCTATTATTTTCAATTTTATTTAAATGGGGTGGATATTTCCACATTCGTTATTACTGCCTGCTTAGATGAATGGGAGAAGGGATCACGGTTGGGAGGTATTCGCATTCAAAGCTATATACGAGAGTATTGGATGATCTCAGCCCTCCCAAAGATGGTTTGGACCTTTTTGGCGGAACTACTCTCAAGGGTTAGGTCATCGGAATCCAGGGGGATCCAATCCTTAAGGTGGGACTCTTGGCTTTTGGCCGGAAGCCCATCATTACAGATATGGGGAGGATGATTCCATATTACCTTGGTCTCAGTCCTAACAGGCGGGTTTAGCTTACACCTGTGCCTCTATATCTGTTTTGATGCTATCCTTCGGGTAGGGTATGGAGTGGACCATCTGGGAAGTATACTCTCATTGTGCCGATAGTGGAAAATACAAATTTCCTTTCCAACGTATGATACTTTCTTATAATTCTCAAGCAGGTACCCCAACAAAACAACAACAAAAAACATGAAAATCCCACCCTTAAATATGGACCCTTCAAATGCTGACTCCCCATCCCCTGGATTTGCTGACTCCCCCCCGGCACTGTTGACGACTTCCGCTACTGTAATTAAGGAAAATTCTGTTGACGACCTTCAAACTAAAAAGGACCACTCTACTGATGTTAAAAAATCTAGCAATTTGGGTAACACAGGGAAACTACGATTCCTTCATGTTTCCCAAATCCCATTAGAGACAAATCATGATGATATATATAGAGCATTTGAGTGCTATGGATTGATAAAGGAAATAAGGATGAGACTTGGAGATGAAAAATGGGACTCTTGGATATCTTTTGAAAGTCATGATGAAGCGTTTAATGCCATAAGTAATATTAGTAGTATCAAAATTAACGAATTGAACATAATGGGAGCTCTTTGTGATAAAGTCCCAAAGGAATTGGATGTGTACAAACCTGCTGATTGGTTTGAAAAAGATAGAAATGTACCCATGCCTTCACAGAGAAAACCCAAACCACCAATGTGGCTCTTAGCTGAACCTAAGGGAATAATAGGAAATTATTTTAAGATATGTAAGTTTATCCAAAAAAAAGTAGAAACCATAGCACCTGGAGATATATCTCGTTTTGGGAAGAATAGTTATCTCATCCATGCCAAATCTTCGACTCAGTCTGCAATACTGTCTAACTTACAGACAGGCAGTGATGAAATTACATTGGAAATGAAACCTCCTCTAAATTTTAGTTATGGAAGGGGAGTGGTCTTTAATAAGGACCTGTACGAATTTACAGAGGAGGAGATACTTTCTATGTGTCCATTAAATGTATGGAAAGTGCATAAGGTTCCTGGAACTTCAATGATTATACTTACTTTCCAGGATGCTGATGTACCTTTCCATATTTTTATTGAAAATGAAAGGATTAAAGTTCGGCCTTTCAAACAAAAGCCCCGGCAATGTTTTAATTGTTTTAAATTTGGACACCCATCCAAAGTTTGCAAAAATGGAAAAATGTGTGGTATTTGCTCCAAAACTTATCATGGAGAATGTACACTTGAGGCCAGGTGTTCAAATTGCAATTTGAATCATAAATCAACTGATAGGAGATGCGAACTGTATAAGTTAGAGGAAGCTGCCCTAAACAAATCAAGTTTAGAACACATAAGTGTGGGACATGCAAAAAGACTGTTGAATAAATCAACCAGCTATGCAAAGGCCTTAAAATCAAAGGTAAATTTACCACAGGAGACAGCAACCCCACCTAGCACTGCCAGTAATCCTAAGAAAAGAAATACAACCTCTGATAATAAAGTACTGCATGACAAGGTAATCATATTGCCTTCTGAGGCTCTGCCACAGCGTATTAAAAATGGGTCATTGCCCATTTCTGTACAGCCTTCGTCCCCCATTACCAACAATAGTACTAACCTCTCCCAGGCCATGTCCTTGCCTGATTTGATGGAGATGCCACCTGACACCAAGTTACCAGGTGCACCTTTAATGGGGAAGGTGTAAAAACCTGGTAGCTCAAAACCTACTAATCGGAAAAGAGAGAGACCTCCATCTCTCTCGCCCCCTTCCATGAGAAATATCAAAATTACGACGTCAAATAAATATGATGATTTGTCTGTTGATATTTCTGATCTGGAAGTCAATTTAAATAAATCGGAAATTCAAGTGGAGGTCCACCAACCTCCTCAACAGTCAAATCAAAAAGACAAAAAGAAAATCATAAATGCCAAACCCAATCTATCAAGACCCTCTTTAATAAAACCACCTAAAAATAGTGTTACATCAAAAACTGCTAATGGGAAGACTCCATCCAAGGGGTCTACCAAATTATAAACCATAGTTTTTTCCTCCATTTTGCAATGGAACTGTCAGGGTTTAAGGGCCAAATATGAAGAACTTAAGCTCCTTATTCATGAGCATTCCCCCATAATTATTTGTCTACAGGAGAGCAAACTTGATCATAATACCCCTTGTCCTCACGAATATATTAGTTATAGGACACCATATGATCACCAAGTGGGGAGCCATGGCGGAAGTCTCATATACGTTCGTCGAGATGTTCCCCAAGTTTCTCTGTCTATTTGTACACCTCTGCAGGCAGTGGTTGTACAGATTGACATAGGGCGAAAATATACAATTTGTTCTCTGTACTTGCCTCCAAATGATAACATTTTGTATGATAACTTAGTGGAGGTGATTCAACAACTCCCTCAACCTTTTCTTTTACTTGGAGATTTGAATGGTAGACATCCTTTGTGGGGTGATGTTTTAGCAAACACGAGGGTAAATATCATATCATCAATTGTGGAAAATGAAGATGTGGGACTCCTTAATACAGGAGAGCCCACACACTTTCATGTCCAGACAGGTACCTTGTCATGTATTGACCTATCAATCGTAAGCTCTAATTGCCTTCTCGACTTCGATTGGAGAACATTAGATGATTGGCATACTAGTGATCATGCACCAATCATTATAAACACCAACAATGGTCCACCTTTACAGGGATCGCCACGATGGAATCTTGACAAGGCGGACTGGGATAAATTTCGTGAGCTAAGCGAAATTGAGGGGGATGCAGGACAAGTTGAAAATATCGATGATGCCATAGACTTACTGAATGGCACTCTCCATACAGCAGGAGTCAATTCAATTCCCAAAACAACAGGGTTATTCAAACGACGACCAGTCCCGTGGTGGTCTTCAGGACCAAGGGAGAGGCCGTGCCCCATGAAGTGAAACCGCGGTGGCCTGGTACTACGTGGTGACGTTGTCGTACACTACACACACAACACAAACACTTACTATATTTCTATACACAAATATATACATAAACATAAAGAATGTTTATATATATATTAAGAAAAAGTAAGTAAAGACAAAACATTAATGGCTGCCAAGCGAGGGTGGGAGCAGACACGTCTGCCCATCACCCGAGCCAAAAGCGAAGAGAATCAGTTCACTAGCGAGGGGGTAGTTAACCCTCGTTAAAAATCTAATGGCTTGCCATTTCAGCTACACCGAAAGTAATGCCCTATGTAAATAGCGCGGTTTGTATTTTGGTTACAGAACAAATGCATTTTATAGTAACATACAAAATGTTAGTGAATCATAGTAAGCATAAATCATATAGGTAATTTCAGAAATACTTGTTTCATCTGAAAAAGGAAACAATTATAATGCCACCAGACTGAAAATTTCATAAATTTTCTAATAAACATTTCTGTAATTGGCTGTCTTTACACACTTGTGTAAAAAACACATGGACACGTGTTAACTCTTTATGCAATTTTTCACCTTTAGTATCTGGAACAGTCCATAGTGTCACCTTGGTGACACTTCACTTTACGTGTTGTGCTGTGAGGTGTCAACACGCACACCCTGCACATAACAGTCCCAATTAATTCACTGTTCCTCGCAGCATTAAGCGACAGGTTTTAGAACACTACCTGCCGCCACCATAAATCTCTTAATCTCTTGCACTTGCTTCGCGTAGTGTTTGAAAACCACTCTGGATGACTTCCATCCAGTATACAAGCGAAGACGTTCAAAATCCATATATTGTACTGGAAAAAATTCAGAGACGAAGCAATTTTTCTCAAATCGTGACCTGCGGGTGTACTGTCTGGATCCGCTATGCGAATGAAGTAGGTGATCTTCGCCCTTAATTGTTTTAGAGATAAATTTGAGACTGATGTTTCTCCTTTACAGAGCTGTCCTCCCCCAGATCTGAAGTTCTATGAAGATAGACCTTTAGGCACTACTGGACACAGCGAGACATCTTCCTTCAGAGGGCAGATTCTCCAGGGACCCCACCTTTTGGTAGGTAGCTCGTTTTTAGCGAGAAACGTTGGGTCAGGAAAAAGATTCAGTTCTCCCCCTTCTGTGAACTGAATATGGCCCTCATCTCTAGAAAAGGCCACTATTTCACTCACTCTGGCCCCCGAGGCTAGAGCAATTAAGAATATAACTTTTTGGGTCAAATCTTTCAGAGAGCAGTTCTCATTGTCCATTGTTGATGCCTCAGAGGTGCTGCAGGCCTAACCCTAGCACAAACCTTAGGAATCATGTTAAAGATTTCGTTAGAGAAGTCTATTTGGAAGGCGTACAGTAAAGGTCTAGCCAAGGCAGATTTACACGTTATCATATTGGCTGCTAAACCTTTTTCATGAAGATGAATAAAGAAGGATAAACAGAAATCTGTTGAGATCTTCTTTGGTTTCTTTGCCTTGACAAACGTAACCCATTTCTTCCAAGATGACTCATATTGTCTTCAGGTAGATTTAGACATATACTTCTAAAAAGTCTATACTCTCTCTCGAAATCCCAAACCTTTTCTTAACTGCTAAGGAGAGAAAATCATGAGATGAAGGTTTCGGGTTTTCTGTGATGAAGCAAAGACAATCGACTTCTGTACTTACTGAGTCAGAACTGGGTCCGGCAACGGGACCAGCCTCAGCCGCAATTCCAATACTAGAGGGAACCAGACGCTCATTGGCCACTTGTGAGCCACTATGGCTGAAAGGATCTCAGCTTGTTGAGGACTTTCAACAGAAGGTTGGATGGAGGGAACAGGTAAATCCTGGTCCATCTGTTCCAATCGAGGGACATGGCGTCCACTGCTTCCGCTACAGGGTCCTCGTATGGGGAAACGTAACGAGGTAGTTTCTTGTTGTCGCTCGTCGCGAAGAAGTCGATCTGCAGTTCTGGGACTTGACGTAAGATGAAGGAGAATGATCCCGAGTCTAGGGACCACTCTGACTCTTATCGGCGTGAACCTGGAAAGAGCGTCCGCCGTCACATTGTGGAACCCTGGGAGGTGAGCTGCTGATAAGTGCCATCTCTTCTTTTCCACCAAACGGAAGATGGCCAACAACACTTGGTTGATTTGGAGTGATCTCGAACCTTGACGATTCAGACATCTCATTATTACCTCGCTGTCCAGGACCAGTTTTATATGGGTCGAGCAGCGAGGAGCCAGTTTTTCAGTGTAAGGAAGACCGCCATGGCTTCCAGAATGTTGATGTGGAAGGTCTTGAATAGAGAGAACCAAGTCCCTTGCACTTTCCGTCAGTGAGAGCGACCTCCCCATCCTTCTTTTGATGCGTCCGTGTGGATGATGACTGAAGGTGGAGGTGGTTGCAAGGGTACCGATTTCTTCAGGTACTTGGCCTCAGACCACGGCTTGAGAAGTGATCGTAGTCGAGTCAGTATTGGTCTTCCTAGATCTCTTCGAGCATTTGATGCGTATCTTCTCCAGACTCCTGTTGCAACCTTTAATTGTGCTCTTAGCACCGGGTCTGTCAATGATGCAAACTGAAGGGAGTCCAGCATTCTCTCCTGTTGGCGTCTTGATATCCGACTGGATTTCAGAAGTCTCTTGACAGGTCCCGCTATCTCTCTCCTCTTCTTTGACGGAATGGAGAGACGGTGTGACTGTAAGTTCCCATGTATTCCAAGCCATTGAAACTTTTGAGCTGGATAGAGTCGAGACTTTTTGCTGTTGATCTTGAATCCCAGATGTTCCAGGAACTGGATCACTTTCGTGGAGGCTTGCATGCATTCCATCTCGGATGCTGCCCACACCAGCCAATCGTCCAGATAGGCTACTACCTGGACACTTTTTAGGCGTAGTTGATGAACGACTGCATTTGCAAGCTTCGTGAAGATCCTTGGGACTATGTTTAGCCCGAAGAGCATGGGTCTGAAGACATATTTCTTCTTCTGTAGCCTGAATCCTAGGTAGGAGGGAAGTTGACGATTGATTGGAATATGCCAATAGGCATCAGGCCCTGTCTATGGAGACTGTGTATGCCATCTTGGGCTCCCTCTTAATGAGAGAATGCCTTGATGAAGTCATTGAGCTTCAGCACGGCATTTCATTCCCGTGCTGAAGCTTGGTGACGGGCAAGAGGGCTCTCGAACTTCGGGAAATTGTTCCCCCAGTTCGAATCTAAATTTCTCTCTTTCATCTTTTTCTTCTGCTTAATATTACTTCGACCTTCTCCTATTTTATCAACTTTCTTTCATCTTGCTGTCCTATCTCTATGATTATTATTTTTCTTAGTTATATATATATATGTAGATGTATGCATATATATATATTTATTTATTTTATTTGTTCATTTATTTATTTATCTATTATTTTCAATTTTATTTAAATGGGGTGGATATTTCCACATTCGTTATTACTGCCTGCTTAGATGAATGGGAGAAGGGATCACGGTTGGGAGGTATTCGCATTCAAAGCTATATACGAGAGTATTGGATGATCTCAGCCATCCCAAAGATGGTTTGGACCTTTTTGGCGGAACTACTCTCAAGGGTTGGGTCATCGGAATCCAGGGGGATCCAATCCTTGAGGTGGGACTCTTGGCTTTTGGCCGGAAGCCCATCATTACAGATATGGGGAGGATGATTCCATATTACCTTGGTCTCAGTCCTAACAGGCGGGTTTAGCTTACACCTGTGCCTCTATATCTGTTTTGATGCTATCCTTCGGGTAGGGTATGGAGTGGACCATCTGGGAAGTATACTCTCATTGTGCCGATAGTGGAAAATACAAATTTCCTTTCCAACGTATGATACTTTCTTATAATTCTCAAGCAGGTACCCCAACAAAACAACAACAAAAAACATGAAAATCCCACCCTTAAATATGGACCCTTCAAATGCTGACTCCCCATCCCCTGGATTTGCTGACTCCCCCCCGGCACTGTTGACGACTTCCGCTACTGTAATTAAGGAAAATTCTGTTGACGACCTTCAAACTAAAAAGGACCACTCTACTGATGTTAAAAAATCTAGCAATTTGGGTAACACAGGGAAACTACGATTCCTTCATGTTTCCCAAATCCCATTAGAGACAAATCATGATGATATATATAGAGCATTTGAGTGCTATGGATTGATAAAGGAAATAAGGATGAGACTTGGAGATGAAAAATGGGACTCTTGGATATCTTTTGAAAGTCATGATGAAGCGTTTAATGCCATAAGTAATATTAGTAGTATCAAAATTAACGAATTGAACATCATGGGAGCTCTTTGTGATAAAGTCCCAAAGGAATTGGATGTGTACAAACCTGCTGATTGGTTTGAAAAAGATAGAAATGTACCCATGCCTTCACAGAGAAAACCCAAACCACCAATGTGGCTCTTAGCTGAACCTAAGGGAATAATAGGAAATTATTTTAAGATATGTAAGTTTATCCAAAAAAAAGTAGAAACCATAGCACCTGGAGATATATCTCGTTTTGGGAAGAATAGTTATCTCATCCATGCCAAATCTTCGACTCAGTCTGCAATACTGTCTAACTTACAGACAGGCAGTGATGAAATTACATTGGAAATGAAACCTCCTCTAAATTTTAGTTATGGAAGGGGAGTGGTCTTTAATAAGGACCTGTACGAATTTACAGAGGAGGAGATACTTTCTATGTGTCCATTAAATGTATGGAAAGTGCATAAGGTTCCTGGAACTTCAATGATTATACTTACTTTCCAGGATGCTGATGTACCTTTCCATATTTTTATTGAAAATGAAAGGATTAAAGTTCGGCCTTTCAAACAAAAGCCCCGGCAATGTTTTAATTGTTTTAAATTTGGACACCCATCCAAAGTTTGCAAAAATGGAAAAATGTGTGGTATTTGCTCCAAAACTTATCATGGAGAATGTACACTTGAGGCCAGGTGTTCAAATTGCAATTTGAATCATAAATCAACTGATAGGAGATGCGAACTGTATAAGTTAGAGGAAGCTGCCCTAAACAAATCAAGTTTAGAACACATAAGTGTGGGACATGCAAAAAGACTGTTGAATAAATCAACCAGCTATGCAAAGGCCTTAAAATCAAAGGTAAATTTACCACAGGAGACAGCAACCCCACCTAGCACTGCCAGTAATCCTAAGAAAAGAAATACAACCTCTGATAATAAAGTACTGCATGACAAGGTAATCATATTGCCTTCTGAGGCTCTGCCACAGCGTATTAAAAATGGGTCATTGCCCATTTCTGTACAGCCTTCGTCCCCTATTACCAACAATAGTACTAACCTCTCCCAGGCCATGTCCTTGCCTGATTTGATGGAGATGCCACCTGACACCAAGTTACCAGGTGCACCTTTAATGGGGAAGGTGCAAAAACCTGGTAGCTCAAAACCTACTAATCGGAAAAGAGAGAGACCTCCATCTCTCTCGCCCCCTTCCATGAGAAATATCAAAATTACGACGTCAAATAAATATGATGATTTGTCTGTTGATATTTCTGATCTGGAAGTCAATTTAAATAAATCGGAAATTCAAGTGGAGGTCCACCAACCTCCTCAACAGTCAAATCAAAAAGACAAAAAGAAAATCATAAATGCCAAACCCAATCTATCAAGACCCTCTTTAATAAAACCACCTAAAAATAGTGTTACATCAAAAACTGCTAATGGGAAGACTCCATCCAAGGGGTCTACCAAATTATAAACCATAGTTTTTTCCTCCATTTTGCAATGGAACTGTCAGGGTTTAAGGGCCAAATATGAAGAACTTAAGCTCCTTATTCATGAGCATTCCCCCATAATTATTTGTCTACAGGAGAGCAAACTTGATCATAATACCCCTTGTCCTCGCGAATATATTAGTTATAGGACACCATATGATCACCAAGTGGGGAGCCATGGCGGAATCTCATATACGTTCGTCGAGATGTTCCCCAAGTTTCTCTGTCTATTTGTACACCTCTGCAGGCAGTGGTTGTACAGATTGACATAGGGCGAAAATATACAATTTGTTCTCTGTACTTGCCTCCAAATGATAACATTTTGTATGATAACTTAGTGGAGGTGATTCAACAACTCCCTCAACCTTTTCTTTTACTTGGAGATTTGAATGGTAGACATCCTTTGTGGGGTGATGTTTTAGCAAACACGAGGGTAAATATCATATCATCAATTGTGGAAAATGAAGATGTGGGACTCCTTAATACAGGAGAGCCCACACACTTTCATGTCCAGACAGGTACCTTGTCATGTATTGACCTATCAATCGTAAGCTCTAATTGCCTTCTCGACTTCGATTGGAGAACATTAGATGATTGGCATACTAGTGATCATGCACCAATCATTATAAACACCAACAATGGTCCACCTTTACAGGGATCGCCACGATGGAATCTTGACAAGGCGGACTGGGATAAATTTCGTGAGCTAAGCGAAATTGAGGGGGATGCAGGACAAGTTGAAAAATATCGATGATGCCATAGACTTACTGAATGGAACTCTCCATACAGCAGGAGTCAATTCAATTCCCAAAACAACAGGGTTATTCAAACGACGACCAGTCCCGTGGTGGTCTTCAGGACCAAGGGAGAGGCCGTGCCCCATGAAGTGAAACCGCGGTGGCCTGGTACTACGCGGTGACGTTGTCGTACACTACACACACAACACAAACACTTACTATATTTCTATACACAAATATATACATAAACATAAAGAATGTTTATATATATATTAAGAAAAAGTAAGTAAAGACAAAACATTAATGGCTGCCAAGCGAGGGTGGGAGCACACACGTCTGCCCATCACCCGAGCCAAAAGCGAAGAGAATCAGTTCACTAGCGAGGGGGTAGTTAACCCTCGTTAAAAATCTAATGGCTTGCCATTTCAGCTACACCGAAAGTAATGCCCTATGTAAATAGCGCGGTTTGTATTTTGGTTACAGAACAAATGCATTTTATAGTAACATACAAAATGTTAGTGAATCATAGTAAGCATAAATCATATAGGTAATTTCAGAAATACTTGTTTCATCTGAAAAAGGAAACAATTATAATGCCACCAGACTGAAATTTCATAAATTTTCTAATAAACATTTCTGTAATTGGCTGTCTTTACACACTTGTGTAAAAAACACATGGACACGTGTTAACTCTTTATGCAATTTTTCACCTTTAGTATCTGGAACAGTCCATAGTGTCACCTTGGTGACACTTCACTTTACGTGTTGTGCTGTGAGGTGTCAACACGCACACCCTGCACATAACAGTCCCAATTAATTCACTGTTCCTCGCAGCATTAAGCGACAGGTTTTAGAACACTACCTGCCGCCACCATAAATCTCTTAATCTCTTGCACTTGCTTCGCGTAGTGTTTGAAAACCACTCTGGATGACTTCCATCCAGTATACAAGCGAAGACGTTCAAAATCCATATATTGTACTGGAAAAAATTCAGAGACGAAGCAATTTTTCTCAAATCGTGACCTGCGGGTGTACTGTCTGGATCCGCTATGCGAATGAAGTAGGTGATCTTCGCCCTTAATTGTTTTAGAGATAAATTTGAGACTGATGTTTCTCCTTTACAGAGCTGTCCTCCCCCAGATCTGAAGTTCTATGAAGATAGACCTTTAGGCACTACTGGACACAGCGAGACATCTTCCTTCAGAGGGCAGATTCTCCAGGGACCCCACCTTTTGGTAGGTAGCTCGTTTTAGCGAGAAACGTTGGGTCAGGAAAAAGATTCAGTTCTCCCCCTTCTGTGAACTGAATATGGCCCCTCATCTCTAGAAAAGGCCACTATTTCACTCACTCTGGCCCCCGAGGCTAGAGCAATTAAGAATATAACTTTTTGGGTCAAATCTTTCAGAGAGCAGTTCTCATTGTCCATTGTTGATGCCTCAGAGGTGCTGCAGGCCTAACCCTAGCACAAACCTTAGGAATCATGTTAAAGATTTCGTTAGAGAAGTCTATTTGGAAGGCGTACAGTAAAGGTCTAGCCAAGGCAGATTTACACGTTATCATATTGGCTGCTAAACCTTTTTCATGAAGATGAATAAAGAAGGATAAACAGAAATCTGTTGAGATCTTCTTTGGTTTCTTTGCCTTGACAAACGTAACCCATTTCTTCCAAGATGACTCATATTGTCCTTCAGGTAGATTTAGACATATACTTCTAAAAAGTCTATACTCTCTCTCGAAATCCCAAACCTTTT
This sequence comes from Palaemon carinicauda, assembly GCF_036898095.1. Classification (NCBI taxonomy): domain Eukaryota; kingdom Metazoa; phylum Arthropoda; class Malacostraca; order Decapoda; family Palaemonidae; genus Palaemon; species Palaemon carinicauda. Next base: position 17,107,043 of record NC_090738.1, on the reverse strand, counting down.
CTTAACTGCTAAGGAGAGAAAATCATGAGATGAAGGTTTCGGGTTTTCTGTGATGAAGCGAAGACAATCGACTTCTGTACTTACTGAGTCAGAACTGGGTCCGGCAACGGGGACCAGCCTCAGCCGCAATTCCAATACTAGAGGGAACCAGACGCTCATTGGCCACTTGTGAGCCACTATGGCTGAAAGGATCTCAGCTTGTTGAGGACTTTCAACAGAAGGTTGGATGGAGGGAACAGGTAAATCCTGGTCCATCTGTTCCAATCGAGGGACATGGCGTCCACTGCTTCCGCTACAGGGTCCTCGTATGGGGAAACGTAACGAGGTAGTTTCTTGTTGTCGCTCGTCGCGAAGAAGTCGATCTGCAGTTCTGGGACTTGACGTAAGATGAAGGAGAATGATCCCGAGTCTAGGGACCACTCTGACTCTTATCGGCGTGAACCTGGAAAGAGCGTCCGCCGTCACATTGTGGAACCCTGGGAGGTGAGCTGCTGATAAGTGCCATCTCTTCTTTTCCACCAAACGGAAGATGGCCAACAACACTTGGTTGATTTGGAGTGATCTCGAACCTTGACGATTCAGACATCTCATTATTACCTCGCTGTCCAGGACCAGTTTTATATGGGTCGAGCAGCGAGGAGCCAGTTTTTCAGTATAAGGAAGACCGCCATGGCTTCCAGAATGTTGATGTGGAAGGTCTTGAATAGAGAGAACCAAGTCCCTTGCACTTTCCGTCAGTGAGAGCGACCTCCCCATCCTTCTTTTGATGCGTCCGTGTGGATGATGACTGAAGGTGGAGGTGGTTGCAAGGGTACCGATTTCTTCAGGTACTTGGCCTCAGACCACGGCTTGAGAAGTGATCGTAGTCGAGTCAGTATTGGTCTTCCTAGATCTCTTCGAGCATTTGATGCGTATCTTCTCCAGACTCCTGTTGCAACCTTTAATTGTGATCTTAGCACCGGGTCTGTCAATGATGCAAACTGAAGGGAGTCCAGCATTCTCTCCTGTTGGCGTCTTGATATCCGACTGGATTTCAGAAGTCTCTTGACAGGTCCCGCTATCTCTCTCCTCTTCTTTGACGGAATGGAGAGACGGTGTGACTGTAAGTTCCCATGTATTCCAAGCCATTGAAACTTTTGAGCTGGATAGAGTCGAGACTTTTTGCTGTTGATCTTGAATCCCAGATGTTCCAGGAACTGGATCACTTTCGTGGAGGCTTGCATGCATTCCATCTCGGATGCTGCCCACACCAGCCAATCGTCCAGATAGGCTACTACCTGGACACTTTTTAGGCGTAGTTGATGAACGACTGCATTTGCAAGCTTCGTGAAGATCCTTGGGACTATGTTTAGCCCGAAGAGCATGGGTCTGAAGACATATTTCTTCTTCTGTAGCCTGAATCCTAGGTAGGAGGGGAAGTTGACGATTGATTGGAATATGCCAATAGGCATCAGGCCCTGTCTATGGAGACTGTGTATGCCATCTTGGGCTCCCTCTTAATGAGAGAATGCCTTGATGAAGTCATTGAGCTTCAGCACGGCATTTCATTCCCGTGCTGAAGCTTGGTGACGGGCAAGAGGGCTCTCGAACTTCGGGAAATTGTTCCCCCAGTTCGAATCTAAATTTCTCTCTTTCATCTTTTTCTTCTGCTTAATATTACTTCGACCTTCTCCTATTTTATCAACTTTCTTTCATCTTGCTGTCCTATCTCTATGATTATTATTTTTCTTAGTTATATATATATATGTAGATGTATGCATATATATATATTTATTTATTTTATTTGTTCATTTATTTATTTATCTATTATTTTCAATTTTATTTAAATGGGGTGGATATTTCCACATTCGTTATTACTGCCTGCTTAGATGAATGGGAGAAGGGATCACGGTTGGGAGGTATTCGCATTCAAAGCTATATACGAGAGTATTGGATAATCTCAGCCATCCCAAAGATGGTTTGGACCTTTTTGGCGGAACTACTCTCAAGGGTTGGGTCATCGGAATCCAGGGGGATCCAATCCTTGAGGTGGGACTCTTGGCTTTTGGCCGGAAGCCCATCATTACAGATATGGGGAGGATGATTCCATATTACCTTGGTCTCAGTCCTAACAGGCGGGTTTAGCTTACACCTGTGCCTCTATATCTGTTTTGATGCTATCCTTCGGGTAGGGTATGGAGTGGACCATCTGGGAAGTATACTCTCATTGTGCCGATAGTGGAAAATACAAATTTCCTTTCCAACGTATGATACTTTCTTATAATTCTCAAGCAGGTACCCCAACAAAACAACAACAAAAAACATGAAAATCCCACCCTTAAATATGGACCCTTCAAATGCTGACTCCCCATCCCCTGGATTTGCTGACTCCCCCCCCGGCACTGTTGACGACTTCCGCTACTGTAATTAAGGAAAATTCTGTTGACGACTTCCGCTACTGTAATTAAGGAAAATTCTGTTGACGACCTTCAAACTAAAAAGGACCACTCTACTGATGTTAAAAAATCTAGCAATTTGGGTAACACAGGGAAACTACGATTCCTTCATGTTTCCCAAATCCCATTAGAGACAAATCATGATGATATATATAGAGCATTTGAGTGCTATGGATTGATAAAGGAAATAAGGATGAGACTTGGAGATGAAAAATGGGACTCTTGGATATCTTTTGAAAGTCATGATGAAGCGTTTAATGCCATAAGTAATATTAGTAGTATCAAAATTAACGAATTGAACATCATGGGAGCTCTTTGTGATAAAGTCCCAAAGGAATTGGATGTGTACAAACCTGCTGATTGGTTTGAAAAAGATAGAAATGTACCCATGCCTTCACAGAGAAAACCCAAACCACCAATGTGGCTCTTAGCTGAACCTAAGGGAATAATAGGAAATTATTTTAAGATATGTAAGTTTATCCAAAAAAAAGTAGAAACCATAGCACCTGGAGATATATCTCGTTTTGGGAAGAATAGTTATCTCATCCATGCCAAATCTTCGACTCAGTCTGCAATACTGTCTAACTTACAGACAGGCAGTGATGAAATTACATTGGAAATGAAACCTCCTCTAAATTTTAGTTATGGAAGGGGAGTGGTCTTTAATAAGGACCTGTACGAATTTACAGAGGAGGAGATACTTTCTATGTGTCCATTAAATGTATGGAAAGTGCATAAGGTTCCTGGAACTTCAATGATTATACTTACTTTCCAGGATGCTGATGTACCTTTCCATATTTTTATTGAAAATGAAAGGATTAAAGTTCGGCCTTTCAAACAAAAGCCCCGGCAATGTTTTAATTGTTTTAAATTTGGACACCCATCCAAAGTTTGCAAAAATGGAAAAATGTGTGGTATTTGCTCCAAAACTTATCATGGAGAATGTACACTTGAGGCCAGGTGTTCAAATTGCAATTTGAATCATAAATCAACTGATAGGAGATGCGAACTGTATAAGTTAGAGGAAGCTGCCCTAAACAAATCAAGTTTAGAACACATAAGTGTGGGACATGCAAAAAGACTGTTGAATAAATCAACCAGCTATGCAAAGGCCTTAAAATCAAAGGTAAATTTACCACAGGAGACAGCAACCCCACCTAGCACTGCCAGTAATCCTAAGAAAAGAAATACAACCTCTGATAATAAAGTACTGCATGACAAGGTAATCATATTGCCTTCTGAGGCTCTGCCACAGCGTATTAAAAATGGGTCATTGCCCATTTCTGTACAGCCTTCGTCCCCTATTACCAACAATAGTACTAACCTCTCCCAGGCCATGTCCTTGCCTGATTTGATGGAGATGCCACCTGACACCAAGTTACCAGGTGCACCTTTAATGGGGAAGGTGCAAAAACCTGGTAGCTCAAAACCTACTAATCGGAAAAGAGAGAGACCTCCATCTCTCTCGCCCCCTTCCATGAGAAATATCAAAATTACGACGTCAAATAAATATGATGATTTGTCTGTTGATATTTCTGATCTGGAAGTCAATTTAAATAAATCGGAAATTCAAGTGGAGGTCCACCAACCTCCTCAACAGTCAAATCAAAAAGACAAAAAGAAAATCATAAATGCCAAACCCAATCTATCAAGACCCTCTTTAATAAAACCACCTAAAAATAGTGTTACATCAAAAACTGCTAATGGGAAGACTCCATCCAAGGGGTCTACCAAATTATAAACCATAGTTTTTTCCTCCATTTTGCAATGGAACTGTCAGGGTTTAAGGGCCAAATATGAAGAACTTAAGCTCCTTATTCATGAGCATTCCCCCATAATTATTTGTCTACAGGAGAGCAAACTTGATCATAATACCCCTTGTCCTCGCGAATATATTAGTTATAGGACACCATATGATCACCAAGTGGGGAGCCATGGCGGAAGTCTCATATACGTTCGTCGAGATGTTCCCCAAGTTTCTCTGTCTATTTGTACACCTCTGCAGGCAGTGGTTGTACAGATTGACATAGGGCGAAAATATACAATTTGTTCTCTGTACTTGCCTCCAAATGATAACATTTTGTATGATAACTTAGTGGAGGTGATTCAACAACTCCCTCAACCTTTTCTTTTACTTAGAGATTTGAATGGTAGACATCCTTTGTGGGGTGATGTTTTAGCAAACACGAGGGTAAATATCATATCATCAATTGTGGAAAATGAAGATGTGGGACTCCTTAATACAGGAGAGCCCACACACTTTCATGTCCAGACAGGTACCTTGTCATGTATTGACCTATCAATCGTAAGCTCTAATTGCCTTCTCGACTTCGATTGGAGAACATTAGATGATTGGCATACTAGTGATCATGCACCAATCATTATAAACACCAACAATGGTCCACCTTTACAGGGATCGCCACGATGGAATCTTGACAAGGCGGACTGGGATAAATTTCGTGAGCTAAGCGAAATTGAGGGGGATGCAGGACAAGTTGAAAATATCGATGATGCCATAGACTTACTGAATGGAACTCTCCATACAGCAGGAGTCAATTCAATTCCCAAAACAACAGGGTTATTCAAACGACGACCAGTCCCGTGGTGGTCTTCAGGACCAAGGGAGAGGCCGTGCCCCATGAAGTGAAACCGCGGTGGCCTGGTACTACGCGGTGACGTTGTCGTACACTACACACACAACACAAACACTTACTATATTTCTATACACAAATATATACATAAACATAAAGAATGTTTATATATATATTAAGAAAAAGTAAGTAAAGACAAAACATTAATGGCTGCCAAGCGAGGGTGGGAGCACACACGTCTGCCCATCACCCGAGCCAAAAGCGAAGAGAATCAGTTCACTAGCGAGGGGGTAGTTAACCCTCGTTAAAAATCTAATGGCTTGCCATTTCAGCTACACCGAAAGTAATGCCCTATGTAAATAGCGCGGTTTGTATTTTGGTTACAGAACAAATGCATTTTATAGTAACATACAAAATGTTAGTGAATCATAGTAAGCATAAATCATATAGGTAATTTCAGAAATACTTGTTTCATCTGAAAAAGGAAACAATTATAATGCCACCAGACTGAAAATTTCATAAATTTTCTAATAAACATTTCTGTAATTGGCTGGTCTTTACACACTTGTGTAAAAAACACATGGACACGTGTTAACTCTTTATGCAATTTTTCACCTTTAGTATCTGGAACAGTCCATAGTGTCACCTTGGTGGACACTTCACTTTACGTGTTGTGCTGTGAGGTGTCAACACGCACACCCCTGCACATAACAGTCCCAATTAATTCACTGTTCCTCGCAGCATTAAGCGACAGGTTTTAGAACACTACCTGCCGCCACCATAAATCTCTTAATCTCTTGCACTTGCTTCGCGTAGTGTTTGAAAACCACTCTGGATGACTTCCATCCAGTATACAAGCGAAGACGTTCAAAATCCATATATTGTACTGGAAAAAATTCAGAGACGAAGCAATTTTTCTCAAATCGTGACCTGCGGGTGTACTGTCTGGATCCGCTATGCGAATGAAGTAGGTGATCTTCGCCCTTAATTGTTTTAGAGATAAATTTGAGACTGATGTTTCTCCTTTACAGAGCTGTCCTCCCCCAGATCTGAAGTTCTATGAAGATAGACCTTTAGGCACTACTGGACACAGCGAGACATCTTCCTTCAGAGGGCAGATTCTCCAGGGACCCCACCTTTTGGTAGGTAGCTCGTTTTTTAGCGAGAAACGTTGGGTCAGGAAAAAGATTCAGTTCTCCCCCCTTCTGTGAACTGAATATGGCCCTCATCTCTAGAAAAGGCCACTATTTCACTCACTCTGGCCCCCGAGGCTAGAGCAATTAAGAATATAACTTTTTGGGTCAAATCTTTCAGAGAGCAGTTCTCATTGTCCATTGTTGATGCCTCAGAGGTGCTGCAGGCCTAACCCTAGCACAAACCTTAGGAATCATGTTAAAGATTTCGTTAGAGAAGTCTATTTGGAAGGCGTACAGTAAAGGTCTAGCCAAGGCAGATTTACACGTTATCATATTGGCTGCTAAACCTTTTTCATGAAGATGAATAAAGAAGGATAAACAGAAATCTGTTGAGATCTTCTTTGGTTTCTTTGCCTTGACAAACGTAACCCATTTCTTCCAAGATGACTCATATTGTCTTCAGGTAGATTTAGACATATACTTCTAAAAAGTCTATACTCTCTCTCGAAATCCCAAACCTTTTCTTAACTGCTAAGGAGAGAAAATCATGAGATGAAGGTTTCGGGTTTTCTGTGATGAAGCGAAGACAATCGACTTCTGTACTTACTGAGTCAGAACTGGGTCCGGCAACGGGACCAGCCTCAGCCGCAATTCCAATACTAGAGGGAACCAGACGCTCATTGGCCACTTGTGAGCCACTATGGCTGAAAGGATCTCAGCTTGTTGAGGACTTTCAACAGAAGGTTGGATGGAGGGAACAGGTAAATCCTGGTCCATCTGTTCCAATCGAGGGACATGGCGTCCACTGCTTCCGCTACAGGGTCCTCGTATGGGGAAACGTAACGAGGTAGTTTCTTGTTGTCGCTCGTCGCGAAGAAGTCGATCTGCAGTTCTGG
>NC_090738.1:17037910-17099485 GCF_036898095.1 Palaemon carinicauda | reverse complement strand
TATATATATATAATATATATATATATATATATATATATAATATATATATATATATATATATATATATATATATATATATATATATATATATATATATATATATATATATATATATATATATATATATATATATATATATATATATATATATATATATATATATATATATATATATATATATATATATATATATATATATATATATATATATATATATATATATATATATATATATATATATATATATATATATATATATATATATATATATATATATATATATATATATATATATATATATATATATATATATATATATATATATATATATATATATATATATATAATATATATATATATATATATATATATATATATATATATATATATATATATATATATATATATATATATATATATATATATATATTATATATATATATATATATATATATATATATATATATATATATATATATATATATATATATATATATATATATATATATTTTAAGCTCCGGGCCCCTAATTTGCTTTCCTTTAAGATACTCATGTATCTTTTATCTTACAGACTGTACGCAGTGCGATGACGGAATGTGTCGCTGTCCTGCATCAACCCTGCGGCCATGACATGTGCCGTTTGCATGCCCACTGTTCTGTCCAAGTGGATGACTTAGCTGTTTGGCATCCGGACAATTGTGTAGTCTGCTACACAATGACCTCCACTCTAACATCTGACTCGGTGAGTGCATTTTCATTAATACAGACTTGTAGGAAATTACGATTAATTTCGATGGTTTACATTAACTACGATTATCATTTTTAAGGCCACAGTCCTCTGGACTTCCCGCATGCCTTTCACTTCGTGTCTACGAAGTCCTTGGACTTCTCCACTTTTCTTTGGCACAAATAACCCTCGCTAATAGTCTGTTCTCTTTCAGAGCTCCTAACTTGAAAAAGATACAGCTCAGGCTACCCTCAAGATCTGGATTGGCGGGTTCGCCCGCAACGTGAATGTCAAACAGCCTTATATCCTCTCTGAGGAATGGTGTTCCTGTCTCTACCCCCTTGCTAAAACTTCAGCTGCGGTCCCCAAAGCAGAGGATCGAATCCCTTCTTCTGGCCCCGGACCAAGAAGAGACGGGCGACACCCTAACTGAGGACGTCGCTACCCTCAACCTCGATGTGGAACCCATGGCTCTGGATGATACCGACGCAGGTAGGGACGTAGGCGAGTCAGGTGGTTCCCGGGCTAAGATTCCTCTCCCTAGCCCGGCTTTCTCTTCTACTTCAGAACACTCTTCTTTTCGAGGTTTTCCGGGGACAACTGGGACTGATCTCGGTCCCCGGCCTGTTATCCCCAAGGTGAGGGATCATCGTAAGCCTTTATATAAGACCCACAAGTCTTTCAAAGACCACAATTCTTAAAAATCATCAGCTTCGAAGGCTAAATCTTCCTCCACCAGAGTGTCTCAAGACCCAATTGCTGTGCCCTCAACCTCTCACGGAGTAGCCTCCGTTCCGGCACCTGTTCCCCCCCCCCCCCCCCCCCCCCCCCCCCCCCCCCGGCGGAATCATTTAACCCGGTGGATTTTTCCGAGAGAATGTTTGCTCGTTTTGAGTCGATGCTATCGTCTCATACGCAGCAATCACAAGAGAGAATAGCTTCTATGGAGAGCCTAGTTCAGGGACTCATGCGCTCGGGGCTGCCACCGCCACAACAGCAGTACCCCATCCCCGACGGCTCCAAGCTTCCTCCTTTCAATAAGAATAACCCTTGGAGGTTAGCATTGCATGCCCCCTTCTCGGAGGGTATGTTGTCAATCGAAGGTTTCGGTACCCGGCCTCTTGCGGATTACGAATTCTACCCGCCGGTCTTGAATTCCCCTTCCCCGGCTACGCTCGCCTCACGGAAGACGCTCTGATTCGATTGGATAAGGTCCCAAAGGAAACTGTTATTTTTCCTAAAGAACAGGCACAGTCTGTCTTGGTCCGCATGTTCAATGAGTGGGACTGCTTGAACACAATGATTACAGCCTACAAAAGTTCTTATACTATGTTTGTGGCCAACGACCAGACCCCTACCCCATGTGCGACCAAGATCATAGAGACAGTCTTTCAGGCTATCAAGGAAGAGAAGCCTTTACCTCAACTCAGGGAGACCGACAACCTCCCTTCTCTTTCCGGGAGACAATGAATGTTGGCGGAACGCCCCAGCTACCTTCTCGGTAGGTAAGTTGAGCCCGGATGGTGCCTCGACGCAGTTCAGCGAATGGCTTCCCAAACTCCCGGAGTCTCATTAAATTGGAATATGAGTTGCCCTTTCTGAATTGACCGTCGCCACTTAACAACGAGGAGGACCTCCTTAAGGTCCTCACTAAGTCGCTTTTGCAAAACTTTATGGCTGACGCCTATAATTTTGCAAACGCCAGGACCCATTGTCGACGACACGTCCTATCCGAAGCCACGATTAGGCACGAACCTAATAGGCTCATCAAAGCTCCAGTCTGGGGCCCGGATCTTTTCCCAGAGGATTTAGTTAACTCGGTCCTTAGCAAGGCAGCTAGACCCAACCAAAACCTCAAGGTTAGGTGGGGCCTGGTTTCGAAGAGGAAATATGAGCCTACTAGTACCCCAATTCGAGGTAGGAAGAGATTGAGGCCCTTCCAATCTTCCCAATTCAGGCAACCTCTGCAAGTGGTTCAATCGGTCTCAGTCCAACCTGCTCCTCAAGGTCCCCAGACTTCTACCTTAAAGGGCCAACAACAAGAACAATACGTCCTGGTCCCTCAGTCTCAGATCGCCTCGACTTCCTTCTCCCCTGCCTTTAACCCCACTTATGAGTCTCGGGGCTCTTTCCGTGGCTACCAGCGTCATGGGTTCCAGGGGTGCCTTTCGTGCCCGAGGTGGCGAAAGGGGTTACCACCGAGGCAAGTCTTCCCGCGGAAGCAGAGGAGGCAAATCATCCTCCAACCATTGAAAAACTGCAGGTAGGAGGGAGATTGTACATATTTCGGGACCATTGGAAGTTAAGCGATTGGGCTTTCAGCATCATCTCAAAAGGCCTAGGGTGGAGCTGGATACAGGAACCTCCTCCACCGAACAGCTTTTACCAGCTACCAACGGAAGAACTACGTTCCTTCACAAGAGATCTGCTACTAAAGAATGCAGTCCAAAGCATACGTCGCTTAAGATTTCAAGGACGCTTGTTCAGCGTGCCAAAGAAAGGCTCAGACAAACGGAGAGTAATCCTGGACCTTTCTCGTTTAAATTCCTTCATTCGTTGCGACAAATAACATATGCTTACCGTCTCGCAGGTGCGGACCTTACTTCCCCGTGGGGCCGTCACCACCTCCATCAATCTTACAGATGCCTACTATCACGTTCCAATAGCAAGGCATTTTCGTCCTTTTCTGGGCTTCAAGCTAGGCAAACAAGCCTACGCATTCAAAGTGATGCCATTCGGGCTCAACATAGCACCCAGAATCTTCACAAAACTAGCAGAGACAGTAATTCAAGAGCTTTGAACTCGGGGGATTCAGGTAGTGGCCTATCTAGACGATTGGTTAACCTGGTCAGATAATGCCCAGAATTGCCGCATAGCAATGAACAAAGTCCTCCCCTTCCTTCGACAACTGGGATTCCAAGTCAACCTCGAGAAATCCCGCCTGGTCCCGGAGACCAAGTTTCAATGGCTGGGACTGCAATGGGACCTGTGCTCCCATACGCTGTGCCTCCCCAAAGCCAAAAGGAAGGAGATAGCGAGGAATACAAAACAACTTCTCAGGGAAAAGTTGACCTCCAGAAGGAACCAAGAGAGGATCGTAGGTTCCTTACAGTTCGCCTCCGTGACAGACATCGTCCTAAGGTCAAAACTCAAGGACATAAACAGTGTGTGGCACTCCAGAGCAACCGCAAAACGCCGAGACAGACGTGCTCGCCTTCCCCCAATCCTGAGAAAAAGTCTGCAGCCTTGGACGAAGATCAAGAATCTTTCCAAGTCGGTTCCCTTATAACATCCGGTCCCGGGACTCGTCGTTCACACAGATGCCTCCTTAACAGGGTGGGGAGGTTACTCCCAACACAAAAAAGTCCAAGGGTTATGGTCACTGGTCTTTCAACAAATGCACATAAACGTCCTAGAGGCCATGGCAGTCTTCCTCACTTTAAAACGTCTCAATCCAGCCAGGAATCTCCATATCAGACTGGTTCTCGACAGTGCAGTCATAGTACACTGCATCAACAGAGGCGGCTCCAAATCAGCCCAAATAAACCACATCATGTTGAAGATTTTCTCCATGGCGGCATTGCACAAGTGGCACCTGTCAGCAGTCCATCTAGCAGGAGTCCGGAATGTGGTAGCGGACGCACTTTCCTGGACGGTTCCGCTAGAGTCGGAATGGTCACTAGACAATCGATCTTTCCATTGGATACTGTCTCAAGTCCCGGGTCTCCAGGTGGATATGTTTGCGACGGAATCCAATCGCAAACTAGATTGTTACGTAGCCCCCAACTTGGACCCTCAGGCTTATGCCACGGACTCTATGATTCTAGATTGGAATACCTGGAAGACGATTTATCTGTTTCCTTCGGTGAATCTTATCTGTTTCCTTCGGTGAATCTTCTGCTGAAAGTTTTGCACAAACTCAGATCCTTCAAAGGTCAAGTGGCTCTCGTAGCCCCCAACTGGCCCAAGAGCAACTGGTTCCCCTTGTTGCTAGAACTAGGTCTCCGCCCCCGGCGGATTCCCAATCCGGTGCTAACACACAGTACAAACTTGCAATGTGTTCGCTTCCTCAAGGATTCTGAATGCCCTAACTTTATGGACTTCATGAAGTTTGCAGCCCAACGAGGTGCAAACATGAAAGCACATTTGCTTGTCTCTCTTGGGTACAATCTACCATTTCAAGACTTTGTGCTTCGAGTTTCCAACTGCTCACTCTGGTGTTCCCCTTTGGTAGCTGCGTCTTGGGCCCACTTGCAAAGGATAGATACTTCTGACAGTGTATTTAGATGAATGGCCTCCTCGGAGAGGCAGTTTCTACTAGATCGAGATCTGAGTCCCGCATTTTGTCCCGATTTGGGAATTGTGGTCAACTGGGAGAAGTCGAAGGCTCATTCTTGTTCAAGACAGATCAAGTACCATCCTGTTCGTAATACTATGTATTCAGTTAATTCTAATAGCCAGGCCTTCTCCATCATGAGGCTCAATACTACATAGCATTCTAGAAGTTTTATTCCAGCTGTGACCAAGTTGTGGAATGATTTTCCTAATCGGGTAATTAAATCGGTAGAACTTCCAAATTTCAAACTTGCAGCAAATGTTTTTATGTTGAACAGGCTGACATATCATTTTAATGAGAACTTCATGAAGTCCATAAAGTTAGGGCATTCAGAATCCTTGAGGAAGCGAACACATTGCGAGTTTGTACTGTCTGTGTTAGCACCGGATTGGGAAAATGGTGGGGGCGGAGACCTAGTTCTAGCAACAAGGGGAACCAATTGCTCTTGGGCCAAAAGGGAATCTACACTCCATCAATATGACTCAGCTGTCAAGAAATTAGCTAAGTTCTTGAAAGATTCCCAAGTTGAGAAAATGACGATGAACCTAACTGTGACATTCTTCAGAACTCTCTTCGAATCAAAGTCAGCCTTGAAAAAGATCTTCCATATTGGTTTTGACATTGATCTAACGGATTCATATTTTTCATCCATTCCGAGAGCTTGTCAGACTAAAACCTTCAACTCGCCCTAGCACAGTTTCCTGGTTTTTGAACGATGTTCTTAAGCTAGCCTCTGACACCCCAAATGAATCCTGTAACTATATGGCATTATTAAGAAAGTCGCTTTTTCTTTTGAGCCTCGCCTCTGGCTCCAGAATCTCAAATTGTCAGCCTTATCTAGAGACCCAGGTCATATAGAGTTTCTCTCTTCGGGTGAGGTCCTTCTCTCCCCTAACAAAGTTTTCCTGGCTAAAAATGAGGACCCCCAAAACAGGTGGTCTCCCTGGAAGATTGTTCCACTTCCTCGGGATCCATCCCTGTGTCCAGTTACCACCCTGAAATCCTACTTAAGTAGAACTTCCACTACAACCACAGGGCCCTTATTTATTAGAGAACACGGTGGAATCAGGCAACAAATTCTTTATTTTATTAAACAAGCTAATCCTGAATCATTCCCACATGTCCATGATATTCGAGCTGTGGCTACCTCAATTTTTTCCACCATATGAAATTTGATGAGCTCTCAAAATATACGGGTTGGAAATCCCCTAAAGTTTTCAAGCGCCACTACCTAAAACCTTTAGAAGCTCTTAATTTGCCACAGTAGCTGCTGGGAATATAGTTCCTCCTGAAGGTACTGAGTCCTAATCACAACGTCTTGCTCTGTCCTCTTTCCCTCCTGCCTGGCTTACCTGTTGTTCCTACCTGTTTTGTTTACCATACACCCTTATGGTGTATGATTTTATTATTCATTGATCAATTTCACATTGTTTTTTATTTCACTTGTTCTTGAAATCCCCGAGCTGATTTTATTTTATTATGTTAAACCTTTGTTATGGATTTACTTTTGCTTGGTTCTCTCTATCATCCCCTGATGGGATTTTGTACCATGCTCATATTCATATCTATGATTGAATTTTTACCTTAGCATTTTTGATTACCAAGCTGGATTACCACTATTAATATCTGTTGAATTTTACCTACGGGTTTCATTATTGATTGTTTACCATGTCTATTTATCACTGTCATATACATGTTGATTTATTTTTATGGGTTTCCACATCCCTTTATTTTATATTAAAACTCATCAGCTATGTTATTTTTGTGTTATTCCCTCTTCAGGTAGTTAGCCATATTGGGTCCCCATTCTCTGGTACGATTTCACTGGGCGGCACGGGTCGGAGCCCAGAAAAGGGATTTTGACGTAGGAAAAATCTATTTCTGGGCGAGAGACCCGTGCCGCCCAGTGAACCCACCCGTCCCTCCCTAATTGGGCCCCAATCTGGGGTGCTATAAGGAGTGACGTCACTGGCGTGGGATCGCTAGTAGTAGTAGGATGTTGAATGGCACCTCGCTGTTAGGGGATATTGACAGGAGATATCTAAATGGTGCGAGGCCTCTGGTTGTGATTTATTCACCCGCCCCAGTATTATACCGACATCTTATTAAGGTGAGCGAGCTGGGTTCAACCTAGCATTCCTATACAAATTTTTCTCTGGTAAATTCATAGCAGTTTTTACCTTAGAAATGATGTAAAAGGAGCATTTCACTGGGCGGCACGGGTCTCACGCCCAGAAATAGATTTTTCCTACGTCAAAATCCCTTTATAGTATTATATATCAGATTTATTTTAGTGTTACTTTTTTTCTTTTTTTTTTCTAAATTCATTTTTCCTTATGTCCTTTCCTCACTGGGCTATTCTCTGTTGGAGCTCCTGGGTTTATAGACTCCCACTTTTCTAATTAGGGTTTTAGCTTAGCTAGTAATAATAATAACACTGTAATAAGTAATACAGCACAGCAAATTTCTAGAATAAATTAGGAAGAGTTACCTTTATCAAAAAAGTAATGCCTGATCTGTTGTTGTCCCATCCAATGTAGTATCTATTAAATTTGTGAAGGATATTGAAAATGGCAATGTGGGGAAAATATTTAATTCCATTTTTAAAAATTCTCAAATCTGTTTTAATGTCTTAAACTTCATGAAAATGATGATAATGTCATTTTTCATTTTAAAGAATCTTTAAATTTATTTTAAAGAATCTTTCATTTTCATTTTTCAATTTAAAGAATCTATTTTATTTTTAAGAATTTTTCATTTTAAAGAATCAATTTGAAAGCAAATTTTAAAAGGTCCACAGCATAGTTGGAGACACTAGAGGTATTATTCAGTAGAATATAAACCACCACCTTGCTTTATTGCAATAATTTGAAGTTATTTTTTTTTCTTTATTCCCATCAGTGAAACTAGGGTTATTTCCCCAATTACGTCTTGGAATTGAAACATTTTTTTGCCTCAAAGGCTTTTTTTCAATTGCTGTAATTATTCCTAGATAAAGATGATACTTTGCATTATAAATATTGCTGTCCTAGTTTGAAAGGGGCAATCAAGATGGCATAGGAACCATAGTGTCAACGATATAGCGTTATGGTACCCATAGAATGGGTTCCTTCTCTCTTGATCACACTTTTAGGACCGCATTTCTGGTGACAGTCCAGACACATAAAAAACCATTGACTCAGACATACTGGTGTAACCTTGACAGTTAATATTTCGGTAAGAAATTACAAAAGCAACCAAAACAGTGCAAAAGGTTACAATATTGCAACTTATTCAATGCATTTTAATACCAAGTGAGGTTTTCAGTATCTTATACTTTAAGAGGATAAGAAATTGATATACAAAAGAGGCAAGTTTATTTAATAAAAATCATAATTTTGATATAATAGAAGGATAGTTTTAAATTCATTAAAGTACAATTACTTTCATGTATGGTGGTAAATATATTATAAGGAAATTAGTGATAACTACATGTTGAAGTAGTTTTAGGGGGCTTAACTTTTAAATTAAATATTTTTTTGTTGTCAAATTGTTCAACTTTTCCATTTTTAAAATAGTAACTAGTCAAGAGGAATACTATAAAATTTCTTGTCTGGTTATAATAGTATACGCAAAACAGGTTGGGCTGTATTTCAAGTCTTGAATGGAACATTTTAGTTATGTTAATTTGAGCTTACGGCAATTGAAAACTTAATTTTAAATGTTAATTTGAGCTTACGGCAATTGAAAACTTAATTTTAAATGTTAATTTGAGCTTACGGCAATTGAAAACTTAATTTTAAATGTTAATTTGAGCTTATGGCAATTGAAAACTTAATTTCTGGGTCGAACCTGTGACGGCCGGCGAAAAAGTCCTTCTTTGTACTTTTTCTGATATAAATCTTCCAAATATACCAGAGAAAATTAAAAGCATGGAATGCAGAGGTTACAACCCTCGCGCGAGCACCTTGTTGGTGTCGTATATCTAACAAAGGCGTTTGTAAAACACTATTCACAGGCTGTCTTCCATTTAGATAATCCCTTCATCAAAGGGGGAGGGCCGTGACAGGCCCTAGAGAATACAGTTGGGTTACCCTACCGACACCCACCACTCGCGCTCACTAGGTTATCCTTCTGTTTTGGACTTACCAGCAAAGTTGATAAGTGTTTTGCCCAGTGTTTTTCGAAGTGATTGTCGTTAATTCAACATGACTGACGTTGATACTTCACCCTTACCAATGTTAAGTACCATAGTTTGTTTTGGCAGCTTTTGACAGTACCGGGCATTTGTTCTGTTTCCAATATGGTGGTTTTTAGTTTTGGAAGCGATTGTCTTGCCGAGGTATCGGCAGCCATTTTGGGTTATGTTCGCTTCGGTAAATATTCTAGTTAATTTTGCCCATCTGGTACTCTGTCATCTTGATTATATCACTTAGGTTTTATGGCCTTTTAGTGTTATCATTAATTTTTACTATGGTATTTATTTGCTTGCAAGTCCAATTTGGACCTACGAAGAATAGCGATTTAAAGAATAGCGAATTAAAGTTTAGCGATTTAGTCTGTTAGTTTGTTCTCGCCTCAGAGGCTTCGTTTTAGACTATATCCTTGTTTTTTGTTACGTTATTCTTCGTTCTTGGTTATTACTAAGAAAAGCAATCAATTTTATTAATGTTCTTGTTTTATTGTGTGATGTTAGTTTTTTATTATGTAACCTTGAGAGCGAAAACAGAGACTGCTCGTTCCCTGTTCTTCAGATATGAGTTATCCTTCTCTCGTTTTCTTTGTTAGCTCGAGTAAGAGAGGTGAATTTCCCGTTCTCCGTTTTTATACGATCACGAGTTATTCAGGCCTCCTCTTAGTATCAGAGTTGATGATAGTACGTTTAATATTATAAACGTTTTTATTGATGTGGTTACTGTTAATATAGCTAACACTATTAATAGGTACGTTAGTGTATGAGTCATTAATTGGGGTCGTTTTATACCGACACCCTTAGCTCCGTGAGTTATGCTTAGCTCCGCCTTGAGTTATGCTCCGCTATATGGATACTCATTGGGTGAGAACTAGTTAACGTTCAGGAGCAGATTTTTGGAGTGCAACGGTGAAATCCGGCACTCGGACTCCGGCTGAAGCCTTTTACACACGAACCTTTTTCATGTTTGATCATAATTACACCGTTACGGCCGGCTTCACGGGAGATAACACAATCATTCATTGAGGTTAATGTTATCGTACCGGGAACGGTCACGATATCACGGTGACGGGCCTTTGCTACCGGATCTCCGGTACAAACAGAGATCAAGCAGACGGCCAGAACCGGAGTTAACAATGTGATACCGATTATTACGGTCCCTTTTTCATCGAATCTCCGGCTTCACTGGAGATAACACAAACATTCAGAATGTTATCGTACCACTGAGGATCACGTTTTCACGATGACGGACCTTTGTCACTAGTTCTCCGTTACAAACAGAGATCAATCAGACGATCAGAATCAGGGTATGAACCCCTTTTTTCATAAATAATCACAATATCGTTATTACGATCCTTTTCATCGAATCTCCGGCTTAACCGGATATCGTACAGGCGATCAGCATTGAGGTTAATATTAGTTTTCCTCTGGTGTTCACGTTGTCACTATGACGGACCTTTGTACCGGGGATTGTTACCGGAGCTCCGGTACAGACAGAGCTCACTCAGACCACGGGGGCCAATCTCTTGTTTTGCTGTAAAGGAAAGGATTTAACATGAATACAAAGTAAACTGTATTTACTTTAATGACACTTTGAATTTGCGTTGGTAATATTCATTAGTTATTCTTGAAAGTACAAATAAAAATATATGAACATAACTATGCCTATATTTATGCATATATTTAATTCTAACTATGTATAAATATGGATAAATATCCATACAACATCGTGTTCAAATAGAAATAAATTGATTATGCCTATATTTATGCATTTTCAATTCTAACTATGCCTAAATATGAATAAATATCCATACAACATAGTGTTCAAATAGAAATAAATTGATTGTGCCTATATTTGTGCATATTCAATTCTAACTATACCTAAATATGAATAAATATTCATACAACATCGTTTTCAAATAGAAATAAATTGATTATGCCTATATTTATACATATTCAATTCTAACTATGCCTAAATATGAATAAATATCCATACAACATAGTGTTCAAATAGAAATAAGTTTCCACTCAGTACTGGGAACCAAACGTTGGCCCCTTCTAATAAAGGGCCGGGTCGAGACTAACCATGCCATGAGAGGCTATCTACTGTTCCTTGAAACAGATGAATCAATAGAATACTAATAGCCAGTAAATAATGTTAGACCCGGTTCTGAACGTCTGAGTCAGGGGTGGCCAACCTGTGGCGGATGCGCCAACAGTGTCACATTTCATGAATACAAGTGTCGAACTATACCCCAAAAGATAGTACATTAAATGATTTTTCTTTAAAATTGATTTTTATGAGTTATACAGCTGATCCCAGCCTGTGAATAGGATCATTAACCAAAGTTCAAGGAACATCCAGACTTATGTCCCCTTTCTTTTACAGAAGGTTCGCCTACATGGTTCCCGTCAAGATGATGATGAATCTCTCTGGCCTGCAAGAGAGGCTCTCCGCCCTTGGTTATCAAAGTTGGGAAGAAATGCTCCATCTAGAGGTCCCTATCTCCTCAGAGTGTCCTCTCTAAGGTTGGACGACGACCCCATGGACGGGCAGGTAGGTGGGGATGAATTTTGAGCCTTCAGCTTTGCAATTACCTACGTCACCGACCTAGGACCCTTAATGGATCCTGATGTTCATGTTACCCTGCATAAACCGTGACTGCTAAAAGCAACACATTCTAGGGAAAACCAAGGGGCTATGACGGAGCTCAAAAGTATGGTAGTGAGTCAGATCCGTTCAGGAACTCAGAAGTTTCCCCAGTAGCTTTAGTACCACCTCACTGGCCAAGAACAGTTGGTTTCCTCTCCTCCTCGAGTTGAAACTCAGTCCCATCCGGATCCCGTTCCTCAAACTGACCCGAGTATCCAAACTCACTGTGTCAGATTACTCAAGGATAGCCAAAACTCTAACTTTGTGGACTACAGGAAGTTGGCAGCTCGTAGAGATGCGAACATTGAACCGGAAACGATCTCTTCATCGAATGGGACAAAAAAGGGACTCGACAATTCGCCAATATGATTCGGCCGTTAACAACTAGTAGGTCCCCTAAGAGTGCAGACCATACTCGTATGTCCCCGCATTTAGCCATCTCTTTCTTGAGGTTCCTATTTGACAAAGGCCTAACAGTTAGCACTTTAACCACCATCAAGTCAGCTTTGAAGAAGATCTGCCTTGTTGGGTTCAACATTAACCTAGCTGATTCCTATTTCTCATCAACCCCAAAAACATGTGCTAGGCTTCGACCTTCGGTTCGGCCACAAAAGGACTCTTGGTCTATGAACGATGTTCTCAAACTTGCGATGGACACGGACAATGAATCCTGCTCTTATATCACTCTTCTTAGGAAGACTTTATTTCTAACGGCTATGGCCTCAGGTGATGGAACATCAGAACTAGCAGCTCTCACGAAACCCGGAAAACATAGATTTCCTCCCTTCAGCCGAAGTACTCCTTTCCAGACAAAGCTTCCCTAGCTAAAAAATGAGGATCCGCAAAATAGGTGCTCCTCTCGGAAGATTATTCTTCATCCCCAGGATTTTTCTCCGTGTACAGTCACACTCTCAAGCCCCTTTTTAGCTAGAACTGCCACCCGCTCGTCTGGCTCCTTGGTTATCAGGGAACAAGGAGGTACTATTTCCATTCACGGTATCAGGCAACAAATCCTCTACTTCATTAAACATACTAATCCGGAATCATTTCCCCAGGCTCATGATATACGGACAGTAGATGCCTCCAACAATGATTTCCAGAACAGGGACTTTGATGATTTTAAAAAATATACGGGTTGGAAATCCCCTATGGTTGTCAAACGCCAATATCTAAAGATCTTACAGGCCCTTAAATACCCAACGATGGCAGAGGGGAGCCTTATCTCTCCCCATTAATCTCCTCTTCTTCCTTTCTTCCATCTCTTCTCTTCTCCCTCCTACCCGCCACTCACACCACGTCGCCGCTCTCCTTGGTAGTTCGTTAGCCCTATGATAATTGCCATGTTTAATTCCTATGGTTTAACTGTTATTGTAGTTACCGTTCCTTTAATGTTTAGATATACTTAGACATGTAAGGTTAGATGCCTTTTGCGATTCGACACTCAGTTGGTTCCTTGTCGTCATTATTATTTAACCTTACGTTCCCTATGTCATTTGGCTGGTTGGTAATTGGACGGTTACTTTATTATATCATAGTATTGTCGTACATGGTGATTGTATTCTCCTCATTATGTTATTAATTTATTGGGCTTGGAAGGCATTCTCTGGTACTTTTTCGCCGGCCGTCACAGGTTCGACCCAGAAAAGGGATTTTGACGAAGGAAAAATCTATTTCTGGGGAGAGACCTGTGACGCCCGGCGAAACCCTTCCCGATTATTTTTGTACGGACCCACCCTTTCCTTGCCAAGCCATATGTTCTTGCAGAAGGATGACCTAGTGAGCGCGAGTGGTGGGTGTCGGTAGGGTAACCCAACTGTATTCTCTAGGGCCTGTCACGGCCCTCCCCCTTTGATGAAGGGATTATCTAAATGGAAGACAGCCTGTGAATAGTGTTTTACAAACGCCTTTGTTAGATATACGACACCAACAAGGTGCTCGCGCGAGGGTTGTAACCTCTGCATTCCATGCTTTTAATTTTCTCTGGTATATTTGGAAGATTTATATCAGAAAAAGTACAAAGAAGGACTTTTTCGCCGGGCGTCACAGGTCTCTCCCCAGAAATAGATTTTTCCTTCGTCAAAATCCCTTTTTAAATAAGTCAAATTATGTATCAATCAAGTTTACAAAGATTACTTTTCTAAAGCATTAATGTGAGATATAGAAATTATAGTAAGGACAGGAAATAAATAAAACATTTTAATAATTTTTTTTTTTTTTTGTAATTTGATATATTTTTTTATTTTAAAACTATATTTATAAACTTTTTTTATTTCAGATACAGAGGCAGATGATCACCCAGTAAGAAATAACTTAAAACATCTTAACCTACAGCATTTTATTAGAAGACGGGGAACTTCTTTACCTTAAGAAAAAGCTAAGAGCTATAGTTATTTTACTACCTATTTGTACAACTAATTGAGGGCCTTACAAAAAAGGCTGAACACAACGTGGCATACCTTATTGCAAGTCATCACCACAGATCCAACAAAGATTTCACTAGCTACCCAAGTCAGAGAAGTGACAAGATAATGAATTTACTTGAGAAATATTGTCAGTTGCTGAAGTAGGTAAAGCTTACAAGTTAACCTAATATGTACGAATACCTTAATGGAACCTTTACAAGCAGGCATTTATTTATTTTAGTAAAAACAAAGTTTCAGTAGAAATAACTAGAGAGAGGAACAGAGACACTGTAGAAGAAGTGTGTGTCCAGGAGAGAGAGAGAATCAGACAGCAGATATGACTGCAGTGAGATTGGGATGAGCCTCCTTCCCACTCATCTAAAGAGAGACTAAACAGCTAATAGACCTCCTTCCCAATCATTCAAAGACGCAAAAACCAATTGGCCTCTGGTCATATGAAGAGATGCGGTACAGTATCCTCCTTGTAAGTCATCTAAAGAGAGACTGGCTGGGGCAACCTACTTCCCGATCAGTTGAAGAGACACAAAGGTCCAGTACCTTGAATGTCATCCAAAGAAATGCTGTGGCCTGGTAGCCTTCTTCCCAGTCATCTGAAGTGACGTGGATGGTAGCTTCCTTTCCTTGGTACTGTGTAATCTGAAGGGATAAGACTGGGTAGTGTCTTTACTGGTAATCTGAAGAGAAGGCCAAGCAGTCACTTTCATGGTAAAGTGTAGTAAAAGTCCGGTAGCCTCCTTCGCAGCTGATCTGAAGGCCACCTTCCCAATCGTCCGAAGAGACATTACAACAGGATAGCATCCCTCCTGGTACATGTAAGAGATAAGTTTGGGAAACCAGATTTCTGAACATTTGAGGAGAAATGCAAACTAGAATGGTGGTTTCTTTCTTGGACACCAGAAGAGAGACAAGGCCTCCAAATCATCCGAAGATACTAGGTTGGATGGTTCCTTCCCGATCATTTGAAGAAAGACAATAAAGGTATGTGAACCAATTTGATGCAGAGGCTGGTACTCACCTGCCTAGTCCTTCTAGACACAAGGGTTTGTATTCGTGAATGTCATCTGTAGTGATGCAAAGGCCAGTACACTCCTTCCCAGGCAACTGAAACTATCTAAAGAGAGAAAGGTGGGGAGCCTCTTTCATTGTCATCTTTTCATCCGAAGGGACAAAGTCAAGTCCTTAACATCAATCTAAAGTAATATATAAGCAGGATGGTTGCCTTCCCAGTCATCAGGAGAGAAGAAGCTGGGTAAGATGAATTGACAAGGGAAATTGGTCTCTTTCTTAACATCCGCGGAGATGAAGACAGTGTCTCCTTCCTAATCAACCATGCGATCTTTCCAGTCCTCGTTAGAGAAATTGGGCTACCCCCTTTCCAACCATCCAAAGAGCCAGACAGGGAAATGAGGGTCACCACTTTCCTGGTCATCCAAAGAGGTGAAGTTGCATGAAGTTTTTCCTGATAAACTAAAGAACAAGATTAGATAACCCCCTTCCTGATCATCCGGAGAGAAAAGTCCAGATACCTTTTTTCCCAATCATCCAAAAAAAAAGCTTATTGTTATCTTCCTGGTCATCAGTATAGAGGCTTAGTAGTTTTCATCCTGGTCAACCGAAGAGCTGAAGCTTGATAATCCTGAGTACTGTAAGCTGGAGAGAAAAGCCCGGGTGACTCTTTCCTTGTAATGTGAAGAGATGAAGATGAGTCGCCTCCTTCCCAATTTATCCAAAAGACGCAGATGTCCAGTAACATACTTCGTTCATGCGAAGAGTGGACCGGATCCTTTATGGTGATCTCCCAAGAGAAGGCTGGATATTATCCGCTGCAGAGATAGAGACTAGAAGTTCATCATATAAAATATATACAGAAACCGATTATATTTTGCTCTACTATTTGTTTTTATAGGAATTTGGCTATAACTAATAATATTTTTTCTACTATTTTGACTTTGCTAATGAATCATTTAATTATAAAATTGAAAGGGTGAGTGAAAATTTTTCTAACATTATAATATAAGGAAATTAAGAATCCTACAGTAAAGGGAAGATCATGCAGAGAAAAAGTGCATGGGCAAAGGGAAGATCATGCAGAGAAAAAGCGCATGGTTAAATTTATGGTTAATTTAAAGAGATGAGGCTGGGTGGCCTCCTTTCCTGGTAATCTAAAGAGCAAGCCAGATAGACTTCCTTCCAAATCATCCAGAGATAAGCTGGGTTGCCGCCACCTTCCTGGTCATCTGAAGAGACGTAAAGGCTACATGGCATCCTTCTGGGTACTGTAAGCTGCAGAGACAAACAAGGCCAGGTGGCTCCTACCTGGTAATGTGAAGAGATGAGGACGGATGGCCTCCTTCCCAGTCATCCGAAGAGACAAGGCTGGGTAATTTCCTTTCTGGTAATCCCAAGAGAATGAGGCTGGGTAATTCCTTCGCTGCAGAGATGGAGACAAGATGGCAATTATCTGAAGAGAATTCATAATCAATAAGAAAAATATATCTTAAAATCTGCCTACTTTTTGACATATGTACTTATTTGTAACAGGATTTTAGCTAGAACTAATAAAATTTATTCTACTAGATATTTTGGCTTTTCTTATAAATTTAATTAGGAGGGAGTGTAAAATTCGTTAAATATTTATATATAAGGCAAGAGTGTTTTAATATTAAAGATCCCTCGGCAAAGGGGAAGGTCATGCAGAGAAAAAGCTCATGGTAAACAAAATAATAAACATGTAAAATGAACAGGTGCAAGAAGATTTGGGGGAAGGATGGGTAATATAAAACTATATTTGTATACCTCCAACATACATCTCCGTAAACACTATAAATTTTATTTCTATTTTTCCTAGATACACAATTCCTGATACAACTTATTTAGGTTTCCTCTACTTTAAGGGCTGCTTCACCTTGAGTCCTAACAGCACAGGATGTGAATTACAAGGCATTCAGCATATCGAACCATGTATACAGTACCTTGTTTTACTGTGTCACATCTACACTTACGAGAACAAGAAAATCTTCCTCTTGAAAACCTGTCTTTCAGCTGCCTAGTGTGTAAAATCTGAGGGCTGCATATTCAAAGTTTCTAGCGCTTACAGTAGACATATTTGTGTTTCATCAATTGGAAACCAACTAACTATTCTTATGTCAATACAATCTGTTGACTGCATAATATTGTAGCAATTTCTCTTAAATAAATTGGATAGCCTATTCTGATAACTTGATGGAGATTGTACATATTTCAAACTATTCTTGGGATTGTATAGCTAGGAAAAATACAAATTCTATAATATTTGTAGCTTATTCCTGTGTGAATACAAACTTTCAAGTCAATCTATATGGGAAGTCTTCCTTAAGAAGGAAGAATTCTCCGTGATGTTAAGAGGTAAAACCCTCCCTCTGGATGATCTAATAACTACAAGTACAGTAATAAGCAAGAGATCAACATGAATCAAGGATAGTGTAGCTGGCTCGTAATTAGGCGAGGTCAAACCTCTGATTCTTGAGAGTTAAAACCTCTGATACAGTTAATAACTGTAAGATAGAGACTGGCAACATCTAACCGAGGCCCTTTGCGTCTATAGGCGTAGGAGGAGGATTGATATCTATGAGAACCACCAAATGTAGGGAGTAGCTGTCTCATAATGAAGAAAGACTGTTCGTTTAGTTTCCCAATAAAGCAATCTACACCAGGGTTGAATTAGTAACTTCTAGTGTTACATAATAATAATAATAAAAAAAAAAGGGGGGGCAATTAAATTTTGGTATATCAATAAATCAATAAATACTAAAGAAATTGAGGCACATTTACTTGCATTGGGGTGAAAAAAAACCCCAGGGCAAACTTCAGTCAAGATCATTATCCGCCTTAGCGATCCTTCTAGCTAAGAATGTTTTATTGAGGTCTGGAGCTGGAACTGGCAAGTATCCTTTGAGAGCTGCCAAGTTAGGTCATAGTTGTGCTTTCACCACAACGCCGTCAATGATGTCCAAAGGCTTGAATGTGCCATTTCTAAGGTAAATGTCCAACGGTGGGTTTTGCCTTCTATCCAACAGCATGAGGACTTGTAATTAATATGTGATTTCTCAGAACGTTGATGTAGCAACAAACCCACACGTATCACAATGCTCGAGGGGGAATGTTTCCCTAGCGACGCTTCCCCTAACGATGGACAGGTTCTTATAGTATCTTTCTATCATAAACAGAGTATACTCTCCTGAATATTCTATCAGAGCACCCAAAGCTCACAAACAACTTAGTTTTAGTGACAAGTAAAATAGAATGGTTTTGCAGAACACTAAGGTTGCAGCGACAATCCCATCTAGATCATATGCTCGATGAGGAGTCCCTAGTTAACTTAACCCCTGAGGAGGCATAGGTTCCTCTGATATTCTTATTACTTGTTGAAAGAAAGTGTCAGACTATTTTCTTCCGGACCGGACCGGACCAGCCAGTGCTCGTGTAAAAGAAGGGAAAGTGACATGTTCCATCTATTTGTTCTTTCAGAAACTTGCTGTTCTATGGAACAGAATAACTAGTTTTTTGTTTCATCAGAAACCTCCTTGAGAGACAATATCTTTGAGGTTAACCTAAGATCTTTTCTAACCTGAGTCCTAGTTCTTTGTTGAACAAGAGATGGGACAAGGTGGCAGCTTTCTGATGTCATGTTATCGCAACTCTTTCTCTGAAGATAGTGAGTTTAGGCCTTAGCCAACATCTTTATTATCACTAGGCATGAGGGTTAGAGCACTGTTCATCCCTGGACTTCTTGAGAGGCAAGCTCGTGAAAAAGCCCAATTAAAATTCACCAGATCCGGTTCTCATAAAAAATGAGAATACGATCACTCCAGAAAATAAAGCATTTTCCAAGTTGGGTTTTTAAATCAAAAGTAAAGGGTACTCGAATCCCTGTCTTAAGCCTTCAGACTAGGATCGTGAGGATAATCTTAGGAGATAATGAACAAAAAACCCTCTTCCTGCCTCATTAGAAGGGGGGATTATTCCCAGACATAATTCCATCCTACATAACCTTGATAACGAGGACATGGATAATTCTTTTGGGCTGTGAATTCTAGTGCAGGATTTCAGACCAAAGCCTGCTTAAAGATCTAGAGCTAGATCTGAACTTCCATGAAAGCTACAGGAACAAGTTTTCAAAATTGTCAAACAGTCCTTAGTCAAGATGACAAGGTCTTGGAATGCTCTCAACTCTAAAATAAGCCTATCAAGAGTACTTTGATATGGACGACCCTTGTTTATTGAAAAATATTTCTCAAGGAAGACGTTAGTAAGGATTCCATGCAACGTTCCAAGCAAGACTATTGCGACTAGTCTACGAGTGATCGTGTAGCTCTCTTTGTTCGGTCCGGAGGTCTCCTCGGGCTCATAGTGAGAAGTTTCAGACCCGTTGATCATGTCTTATTCATAAATAAGTTGTGATGTCCATCTTACTCCCTTGGGTCTCCTGGTTTTATATTACAGAGGTGAGAGGAGGAGGATATTGGCCATTACCATAGTATTGGCTGAAATTGGTGGCTTACAAGCATTCTGGCAAGGTTAAATGTTTCATGGCAGGAAAAACATTTAAGGCCAAGCTTTGTTAGGAGGTATGGAAGGCATAACTCTCCTGTTCATACTTTGTTAGTACTCTTAAGTTGTAATCCACTCCTACTCTCGTCTAGACTTTGCGGGGGGAACATCTGGACTAGCCCTCTTTGTATACAGTACGTCCTTGTCAGGATTCCTAACAGGAGTAAAGGTTATTTACTGCTCTCAAATTCTTTATTCCCCAAGGGATCTTATCATCTTTTCCAGAGAGGCTTGCAGCCTTTCTAGACTGAAGGAAGTACCAAAAAGGGATTTTGATGAAGGAAAAGTCTATTTCTGGGGAGAGACCTGTGACGCCCAGTGAAAAGGGTCCTTCTTTACACTTTTCTGATATAAACCTTCCAAATATACCAGAGAAAGATAAAAGCATGGAATGCAGAGGTTACTACCCTCGCGCGAGCACCTTGTGGGTGTCGTGTACAAAGCAAGGGCGTGTGAAAGCCACTATTCACAGGCTGTCTTCCATTTAGATAATTCCTTCATCAAAGGGAAGGGCCGTAACAGAGGCCCTAGATACCACACTTGAACCACGCCACCGACGCCTAACACGAGCGCCCTCTAGGACATCCTTCTGCAAGAACACATGGCTTGGAAAGGAAAGGTGGGAATGTACAAAATAACAGGGAAGGGTTTTACCGGGCATCACAGGTCTCTCCCCAGAAATAGATTTTTCCTTCATCAAAATCCCTTTTCTGAGTCGACCTGTGACGCCCGGTGAAAATGTACCAGAGAATGCCTTCCAAGCCCAATAAAGAAATAACATAATGAGGAGAATACAAACACCATGGAACAAAATAATATAATATAATAATGTAAGTAAACATAAAATTACAAACTAGCCAAAGGACATAGTGAACATAAGGCTAAATAAATATGAAGACAAGGAATCATCCGAGTGTCCGAACGCAAAAAGCATCAAATCTTACATGTCTAAGCATAACCAAACATTAAAGTAACGGTAAATACAATAACAGTTAAACCATAGGAACTAAACATGGTAATAATCTTAGGGCTAACGAACCACCCAGGAGAGTGGCGACGTGGTGTGAGTGGCAGGTAGGAGGGAGAAGAGAAGAGATGGAAGAAAGGAAGAACAAGAGATTAATGGGGAGAGATAAGACTCCCAGCTGCAACCGTTGGGTATTTAAGGGCCTGTAAGTTCTTTAGATAGTGGCGTTTGAAAACAATAGGAGATTTCCAACCCGTATATTTTTTAAGGTCATCAAAATCCATGTTCTGGAAGTAATTGATGGAGGTAGCGACTGACCGGATATCATGAGCATGGGGAAATGATTCCGGATTAGCATGTTTAATGAAGTAGAGGATTTGTTGTCTGATACCTTGAATGGAAATAGTACCTCCTTGTTCCCTGATAAACAAGGGGCCAGACGAGCGGGTGGCAGTCCTAGCTAAAAAGGCCCCGAGACTAGTGACTGGACACAGAGAAGTATCCTGGGGAAGAGGAATAATCTTCCAAGGGGACCACCTATTTTGTGGGTTCTCATTTTTAGCTAGGAAAGCTCTGTCTGGAGATTGATTGATCGATTGATTTAAAGTTTTCAGGCATCCTGACATCTGAGGTCATTGACGCCGGTAACATTTAACTTATGTATACAAAAATAGAAAATAAATTAAATAAAAAATAAAAGAGTATTCAATTAAAATCATAAAAGTTGAATGTCATAAAAGTTAAATATTTTTCAGAAGACCTCCTTCTGAAATAAATCTAAAAATGCCACTTGCATGGTAGAACACATCATTTCCAAGAATCTTGGCAAGGATGAACCTGCCACCCTCACCTCGAGCCTCAAACAAATATCTATTCCGCAAGTTGTTATAATTGGGGCATTCGGTCAACAAATGCCTTACTGTTAGAGGTACTAAACAGTCGTCACAATACGGTTGGTGTTGGCCCTTCAGCAGAAACTCATGTGTCAACCGAGTGTGACCAATACGGAGACGACAAAGAGACGTCTCCCATTTTCGGGGCATCATATTATACCTCCAAGGAGATATGTCATTTGTTATCTCTCGCATTTTATTGCCATCTTGACTATCCCATTGCTGTTGCCATTTATTGCAAACCAATTTCTTGATGTCAGGTAAGAAATCATCACAGGGAATGGGATACCTTCTTGGCAGCAACTCGGATGCAGCCTCCTTAGCCAGTGAATCTGCCTTCTCATTCCCGGACACACCTACATGTGCTGGAACCCAACAAAATTGAACTGTTATACCTCTCCGTCCAATAATGAAAAGCCATTCTAAAATCTTTAAAACTAGAGGGTTATTAGAATTAAAAACTTCCATAGCTTGAAGAGGAATAATCTTCCAAGGGGACCACCTATTTTGGGGGTCTTCGTTTTTAGCTAGGAACGCCCTGTCTGGAGAAAGAAGTACTTCACCTGAAGGGAGGAAATCTATGCTTTCTGAGTTTCGTGAGAGAGCTGCTAGTTCTGAGATTCTAACACCTGAGGCCAAAGCCGTTAGAAATAAAGTCTTCCTAAGAAGAGTGATATAGGAGCAGGATTCATTGTCTGTGTCTGACGCAAGTTTGAGGACATCTTTCAGAGACCAAGAGATCTTTTGTGGACGAACCGAAGGTCGAAGCCTAGCAAACGCTTTTGGAATAGATGAGAAATAGGAATCAGCTAATGTTAAACCCAACAAGGAAGATTTTCTTCAAAGCTGACTTGATGGTGGTTATAGTGCTAGCTGCTAGGCCTTTGTCAAATAGGAACCTAAAGAAAGAGATGGCTAAATTTAGAGTCATACGAGTATGGTCTGAATTCTTTAGGAAATCTGCTAGTTTCTTAACGGCCGAATCATATTGACGAATTGTCGAGTCCCTTTTGTCTGATTCTATGAAGAGGACGTTTTCCGGGTCAATGTTTGCGTCTCTACGAGCTGCAAACTTCATGAAGTCCACAAAGTTAGAGTTTTGGCTATCCTTGAGGAATCTGACAGTGTCTGAGTTTGGACTACTTGGGTCAGTTTGGGGAATGGGATCCGGAAGGGACGGAGATTCAACTCGAGGAGGAGAAGAAACCAACTGCTCTTTGGCCAGTGAGGTGCTACTAAAGCCACTGCCCTTCGGAAGGAGCGTAGTTTGTGTAAAACTTTCATTAGAAGATTCACTGGAGGGAGTAGGTAAATCTTCTTCCAATGGTTTCAATCCAGGGTTAATGCGTCCATGGCATAAGCCTAAGGGTCCAGGTTTGGGGTCACATAACAAGGAAGTTTGTGATTCAGCTGAGTTGCGAATAGATCTACCTGGAAGCCCGGAACCAGCCTGAGTATCCACCGGAATGAATTTATGTCTAGAGACCATTCTGATTCCAGTGGTTTCGTCCTGGATAGTGAGTCCGCTATCACATTCTGGACTCCTGCTAGGTGAGTTGCTGACAGGAACCAGTTCTTTTCTGTTGTCAAGGCGAAGATAGTGACCAGGACCTGATTCAGGTTGGGTGACTTGGATCCTCCTCTGTTTACGCAGTGTACTACGCCTGTGCTGTCTGAAACTACTCTGATGTGGGTCGACCTCGGAGGGGAGTCTCTCTTCAGGGTCAAGAACACTGCCATGGCTTCGAGAACATTGATATGGAAGTGTTTCATGGCGGGTGACCAAGAGCCCTGAAACATCTGATGTTCGGAGTAACCCCCCCTCATCCACTCAGAGACGCGTCTGTATGAACTGTCACTTGTGGAGGTGGGAATTGTAGAGGAACCGATTTGGAGAGGTTCCTCGGTTCGGACCATGGGCATAGTCTCATTTTCAAGACAGTGGGGATCTTCGAGATCTTGTCTCTTAAAGGTACTGTAGCTCTCTTTCTCCAAACTCGATTGATGTCTTTGAGTTTAGCTTTTAATAGGAGATCTGTTAAACTGAAGCGAATTGGAGAAGGCCGAGGATCCTTTCTAAGGCTCTTCTGGACACCTGTTTGTGTTTGAGAAAATTCCTGATCTTGGAAGCTATTTCCCTTACCTTTTTGGGAGGAAGGGATAGCTTGTGCTTCGAAAGGTCCCACTGAATGCCTAACCATTCGAAGTGGCATGATGGTTGCAGGCGGGACTTTTGGAGATTGACCTGAAATCCCAGGTTGGCGAGAAATCGAAGTACTTTCGTCGTAGCTCTGTTGCATTCCTGGGTCGACCGAGCCCAAATGAGCCAATCGTCCAGATAAGCTATGATCTGTATCCCTTGATTCCTGAGTTGTTCTAGCACTGTCTCTCCCAGTTTCGTGAATATCCTGAGGGCAATGCTGAGACCGAAGGGCATGACTTTGAACGCAAAAGCTTTCCTACCTAGGCGGAAGCCTAGGTAAGGAGAGAAGTTTCGAGCTATTGGCACATGATAATAGGCGTTGGTAAAATTGATAGAGGTGGTGACGGCCCCACGGGGAAGTAAGGTCCGTACCTGAGAAATAGTCAACATTCGGAACTTGTCGCAGAGAATGTAAGAGTTTAGTTTTGTCAAGTCCAGGACCACTCTCAATGCCGACGAGTCTTTCTTTGGAACTGTAAACAGGCGGCCTTGGAACTTCAGTGATCGAACCCGTTTGATTGCTTTCTTCTTGAGTAACTCTGTGGTGTACTCTTTCAGGATGGGAGTGGGTTTCTGGAAGAAGGTCACTGGTGGAGGTGGAGAACCCTGTGACCATTTCCAACTCAAACCTTTGGAGATTATGCTGTGAGCCCACGGACTGAAGGTCCAATGGTCTCGAAAGTGGTTAAAGTCTCCCCCCTACCGGGACCACATCATTGCGAGGGAGTGAATCTAGGTTCCTTCCCTCCCCGAGCACCCCTTGTCCTAGGCCCGCCTCGTTGGCGGAACTGTCCTCTACCCCTGTAGCTTCCTCTCTGGTGTCCACAAAAGGAACCTGAGGATTCGTAGCTAGGGTTGTATGCAGGAGAGGGCATCCAAACGGGGTTGGATTGTGTACCTGGGGGAGCAGTGAGGTAGACCACCTGTTGAGAGGGATTTGGTTGCTGAGACATCGAAGCAGAGGGAGACTGTGATGACGAGTGGGTAACTGTCGATTGATGGTAGTGACCCCGGTTCGTCTTGTAAGGGGTAAATCTCTGCTTCTTCTTGAAGAAAGCTTGTTTTTGGGCTTCGACCTCCCTTTTGGCAGTGAGGCCCCACCTTACTTGCAAATTTTGGTTTGCCCTCGCAGCGTCCTGAAGAACTTTGTTCCCTTCCTCCTGAGGAAAGAGGGTTTTACCCCAGCAGGAGGAAGCTATAAGCCTGTTCGGTTCATGTCTGATAGAGGCCTCAGACAGAACGTATTTCCTGCAACTAACCCGAGCCGACCAGAAATCGTGTAGGTCGACTTGGTAGGTAGGACAGAGACAGGTTCTTTGTGAATATCCGAAACAAGGTCTCAGTCGGATAAAGCGAGGCTAGGGACTCCGCGGAGGTAATGGAGTGGAGAGACCTAGCTAACCTATTCCGTGCCTCAAACTCAGTCCTGAGAAGATTCTTCGGTAATTTGGGAAGCTGCTCGGAAAACAGAGTAGAGGCGCAGTCTGGGTCTAACTTCCCTACTTTGAAAGTAGAGGAAGCATCGTCCCAGGTAGCAGAGGTACTCGGGATGAGCATGGAGGTGGGGTCCGTCTCTTTAAGAGCCGGCATGGCAGAGCCCTCTTTGACAGCTTGAATAGTGAGATCTGTCAATTTATCCGTAATAGGCAAGGTAATAGCAGGAGCATTTGTAAAAATGGTGTAGGCCCCTTTGTGTGGGGTGAGCTTGGAGTTAGCGCACCCACATTCAGACAGAGTCCTGGCCCAGACAGCTTGGCCCTGTTCTTTAGGAAATATTACCGTTTCCTTCGGTACCTTGTCCAATCTAACCAAGGCACGCTCTTTCAAACGGACGAAGCCGTTGAATGGGAATTCTAGTCCCGGAGGGTAAAATTTTAGGTCCTCTAGAGGGCGGGTGCCTATGCTATCCAGAGTTATGGTACCATCTATATATGGAGCATGCAAGGCAAACCTCCATGGGTTGTTTTTATCGAAGGTGGTAACTTCGACACGTCTGGGGCTGAAGGAGGAGGCATCAGAGTTCCTGAATGGATCAGATTCGCCACCATATCTTTGAGCTCCGTCATAGCCCCTTGGCTTGCCCTAGAATGTTGTTGTATCTGCTCCTTAACAATATCCCTGATCAGGTCGACGGGGAAGGAGGGTTCCTGAGCACTACCCTTGGACTTAGCGGACTTCGACTTTTTAGCAGTCACGGTTATATGTAAAGTAATAGGAACATCAGGATCATTTGAGGGTCCGGGGACCGGTGACGCAGATAATGGCAAAGCTGAAGGCTTAAAGGTACGCAGTGGCTTCACCTTGGGTCGTACAGGGACAGAGGGATCCCGAAGAGAAGCCGTAGGCTTATCAAAGCCGAGGAAGGAGCGAGAGATAAAAGGGGATCCACCAACTCAGCACCACCTACCTGCTCGTCCATGGGATCGACGTCCAAATCTAGAGAGGACGCGTCCCCCGCCAATAAAGCTTCCTCTTCCGTTGGGATGGTTGCTCTAACCGCCTCAATTAACCCTGGAAAGGTATGATGGGTATGATGGGTCGTACGCGACTCCTACAGCATTTTCAAAACCTGTTTTTTCCCCATAAATCATCAGCTGTCTCGAATATGGAAGTGATCGACCTGCAAGGGGTGACTAGTCTACATACCATTGTCTACTTTAGGACTGATTTTCGTCTAACTTCCCTCCTTCCCCGTTTTTTTACCCCCCCCCCAGGGGTCGACCTCGACCCTGACATACCTTTATAGGGGTAAGTGATCAAACAGCAAAGTTATTACTTAATTATAAATTGTCGAAGTGTTGATACTTGTTTGGTTCTTTATAGTTGGAAAGTGTGGGTGGATGGTGTGTCTACCACTTGCATGACATTGGTTTTGGCTTAGATGTCATATATTTCCATGAGGTCCATTTTCCCTCAAATGCTAATTTCTGAATTTTTTTTATTTTTTGCAAATTTGATTTTTTTCTATTCATTTTGAATTTATCTTCAATAATGGCCAGCAGGCAGTATTCCCTCGGCATGGATGTCATCAACACATTTCTAATGGAGTTAAAAAGAGATGTTGATGATAATATGGAGCTTGCAACCCCATTCTTCATTTCAAGTGGTAGATTGGGCTGTAAGAGTTGCTGCGGTCTGCGGCCATTTTGTTGACATACCCGAAAGGTAAGTTGGCATATCTCTATATATTCTTGTTCTGTATAGAATTCGTGATATTTTGGTATATTTTAATGCATAAATATCATATTTTATAGGAGATACAATGATTTTCATAAGAAATTTACATTTTGAAACTAGGCCGTCAAAAAATGACCTTTAGATTTCGCCCCTGTTATAACAGTAAATTACATCTTAGTGCACATTTTATTATGTATTTCTGTTCTAGGATAATATGAGTTTATTCTATAAAAAAAATTAGCCTCTTCCTATTTCATTTAGGTACCCAAAAAAATTCATGATATTTGGACAAATTTTTTTGGCCAAAAAAAGTTACCCTTTTTTTCTCATTTCAGATCTTGACTTCTATGGGTCCAACTCATTTCCAGCAATTACACGCTGTTGCTTTGCCATCTAAGGAGGTGTCCCTAAAGGGATTTATGTGTATATGTATATTTCTATTTTTTGTGAATATTTACGTAAAGTCTTTTTTTTGTATACTTAAATTTTTAATATATTTCCAATAAATAGTTATTTTGTAGATGGGTATCATTTATATTTTCAGTAGTTTTTAGCATTCTTTGAAGTATTTTTAGCAAGTCAAACAATACAGATCGATGCATAATTAAATTTTTCCTGAATTTTTTTTTGGAGTCTGGGTCGCTCGCGACCGAGTATACCCTTAAAGGGGTGTTGATTGATTGATTGATTTAAAGTTTTCAGGCATCCTGACATCTGAGGTCATTGACGCCGGTAACAATTAACTTATGTATACAAAAATAAAAAATAAAATAAAATAAAAAATAAAAGAGTATTCAATTAAAATCATAAAAGTTGAATGTCATAAAAGTTAAATAATTTTCAGAAGACCTGCTTCTGAAATAAATCTAAAAATGCCACTTGCATGGTAGGACACATCATTTCCAAGAATCTTGGCAAGGATGAACCTGCCACCCTCACCTCGAGCCTCAAACAAACATCTATTCCTTAAGTTGTTATAATTGGGGCATTCAGTCAACAAATGCCTCACTGTTAAAGGTACTAAACAGTCGTCACAATACGGTCGCTGTTGGCCCTTCAGCAGAAACTCATGTGTCAACCGAGTGTGACCAATACGGAGACGACAAAGAGACGTCTCCCATTTTCGGGGCATCATATTATACCTCCAAGGATATATGACATTTGTTACCTCTCGCATTTTATTCGCATCTAGGGTATCCCATTGCTGTTGCCATTTATTGCAAACCAATTTCTTGATGTCAGGTAAGAAATCATTACAGGCAATGGGATACCTTCTTGGCAGCAACTCGGATGCAGCATTCTTAGCCAGTGAATCTGCCTTCTCATTCCCACACACACCTACATGTGCTGGAACCCAACAAAATTGAACTGTTATACCTCTCCGTCCAATAATAAAAAGCCATTCTAAAATCTGTAAAACTAGAGGGTTATTAGAATTAAAAACTTCCATAGCTTGAAGGACACTCCTTGCATCACTAAAAATTGTAAAATTACCCTCCTTCTCCAATGCTATTTTCTCAACAGCGGTTAATATGCCATACAGTTCGGCAGTAAATATGGAAGCGGTCAGAGGAAGTGCACCTCTACAATTAAAACTATTACTATGTACCCCAAATCCAACGCCAGCATCAGATTTGGAGCCATCAGTATAGATAAAAGTTGATCCTCTATGTTCTTTAACATGTTCATTAAAAAGAGACCTGGCTTCTAGGTCTGACATATTCTTCTTATCTCCTATAAAATATTTACAAAAAGATATCTCTGGTAACTTCCATGGAGGCGTTGATGATATCTTGAATGGAAGTACCTTACATCTAATTATATCCAGACTGTTTAATAATTGTTTCACCCGAAAGCCATAGGGTTGAGGAGATTTTGGGTGCATTTCAAAGTATGTTGGGTGCCTTACAAGGCTTGCAGTCTGGAAGGCTAAAGAATTAGGGAGTCTTTGCAATCTAAACCAATACCGAAGGATAGAAGACATCCGGTAAAGGTCTAGTGGTAACTCTCCAGCATCAACAAGGAGACTTGGGATAGGTGATGTTCTGAATGCTCCCGTGGACAATCTAATACCTGCATGATGTATTGAATCTAATATTTTCAACCGGCTTGGGGTGGCTGAAGAGTATACCTCACAACCATAACTAATTTTGGAAAAAATCAAGGCCTTGTATAATTTTAAAATAGTATTGCGGTCTGCCCCCCATGATGTATGGGACAATACTTTTAAAATATTCAGAGCTTCAACACATTTTGCTTTTAGTGCTTTTAGGTGAGAAACCCATGTAAGTCTACAGTCAAATATCAAACCTAAAAATTTGGTTTCCGATACACATGGTATCCGTTGACCTTTAATGTATATATCCGGGTCTAGATGTGCTCCCCGTATACGACAGAAATGTACAATAGTAGTTTTACTTGTTGAGAACTTAAATCCATTCATATCGGCCCACTGGATAATTTTGTCAATTGAGAGCTGTAGTTTTCTCTCAACTGTTGCCATTCTGGCTCCAGCAAATGATATTGAGAGATCATCCACAAATAATGTTGGGAGAACATCCTGGGGAATGGCTGAGGATATCCCATTAATTGCTAGTGCAAAAAGGGTTACACTCAGCACACTTCCCTGAGGAACTCCTTCTTCCTGGCACTTACTCTCTGATAGAGCTTCCCCAACTCTCACTTGAAAAACTCTATGTGAAAGAAATGCCTGAATAAATAGTGGCAGCTCTCCTCTCAATCCGATTTCATGAATGGTTTTAAGTATACCATATCTCCATGTGGTATCATATGCCTTTTCAAGGTCAAAAAATACTGTAACATGGTGCTGTTTGGAAG
Source organism: Palaemon carinicauda (assembly GCF_036898095.1). Taxonomy (NCBI): domain Eukaryota; kingdom Metazoa; phylum Arthropoda; class Malacostraca; order Decapoda; family Palaemonidae; genus Palaemon; species Palaemon carinicauda. The sequence continues at coordinate 17,069,508 of NC_090738.1, read as the reverse complement.
CAAAGGGGTGTCCGAGTAGCATACCTATCCAGGGTTAACGGGGCCGCTGTCTCCGGCGGAACTGGTGCAGTGGTAGAGCCCGGGAACAGACGAGAGGCCATGTCTCCGACGAGGAGATAGGGTGCGCCAGACGGAGCATTCCTTCCAAAGACTGACACCCAAGGACGGAGAGCAGCTCTTGCAGCACGGTAAGAGTCATCATCAGGGCTGAAAGAGGTGAGGTGATTAATGATGAAGGAGAAGATCGTTCTCCGCAATAAGCGATGTATACATATATAAGGAACAAATTAAATCATCGCCAAAGGATAAAAAGGAACAAATTAGAACCAACTTACGTCATCGTTCAGGAGTAGGGAGGACAGCTCGTAGCAGAGCGTGCACGACTCCGGGAACCACACCATGTATGAGGCTTGTCCCGGCTCCCGAGTGAAGGATATGGCGCAATGCGCATGGGACCGGCATAGGTCATGGCCCACAGGATCATTAAAGGCAGCGGGGCAGCCCTTGGCACCGCAGCGGACCTTCTGTAAAAGAAAGGAGACATAAGTCTGGATGTTCCTTGAGACTCTGGTCAGTGATTCAGATCAACCAAAAGTGTCTAGATAACATTAAATATGTGTGCATAGAATGGTTCCATAATTGAGAGCTAGAGTTCCATAATATATTATTACAAAATAAGAATAAACTAATGTACACTGCGGAACCACGGACGAGCCGAGGATGCAGTGATAGGTCTGTAACCAAGTAATATGTAACTATAAGCAGCAGCAGAAAGTTAATGTTAACCTCAATGCTGATCGTCTGGGTGATCTCCGGTGAAGCCGGAGGTCCGGTGAAAAGGTCCGGAATAATTAAATTGTGATTAATAATGAAAAAGTTCGTGTGCATATGGCTGAAGCCGGAGTCCGAGTGCAAGGGGTCACCGTTGCACTCCAAATAATATCCGACTAGGTTTCAAACTCAGTGAGTATCCCTTATGGCGGAGTAGAACTCAAGGCGGAGAGGATGAATGTTCCGATCCTACTCCCAAGGCGGAGCGGGGAGAGGACGGAACTACGAGGGGAATGGGTGGCGGCATAAAGCTGGCCCAAAATAATGACTCTCACACGAACGGGACCTATTAATGACGCTAGCTATATTAACAGTAACCACATAATAAAATAAAACGTAAGTATCATAAACCCGTAGAGGGAGAGGGATAACCCGTGATCGTATAAAACGGAAAACGGGAAATCCACCTCTCCTACTCGAGATTAAGAAAGAAAACGAGAGAAAGGGTAACTCGTGACTGTAGCAACAGAAAACGAGAACTCCATGCTCACGCTCTCGTGGTTACACTATAAAGAACCAAAAGCACACTATAATATGATATAAGTATAACAATAAAATTGTAATGTCAATCAAGACTAAGAACGAAGAATAACGACTGCGTAACAAAATAAATATAAAGATGTAGTCTATTAACGAACGCCTTCCCGAGGCGGGTACTAAACTATAATAAAGCTAAGGACGCTATTCTTCGTTCGTCAAAATTGGACTTGCTAGCAAAAAATACCATAGTAAAACAATAATAATAATAAAGATAATAATAATGGTTCAAAAATCATAAGTGACTTAACCAAGAACCTAGATGACAGAGTACAAAATGGGCAAGATTAACGTGAAATTCCAGCGAGGCAAATCAAAACAACAATGGCTGCCGACGCCGAGGAAGGCCAAGCCTATCTATAATTAAAAACCACACTACTGGAAAGAGAACAACTGCCCGGTACTGTAAAAAGCTGTCAAAACAAACTATGGTACTTAACATTGGTAAAGGTGAAGTAGTAGTTTCAGTCATGATGAATTAAATCCAGAAACGGGAAAAACACCAAGAGCATAAAAAAATATGACCAAGCGAGCAAGTCCAAAACAGAAGGATGTCCTAGAGGGCGCTCGTGTTAGGCGTCGGTGGCGTGGTTCAAGTGTGGTATCTAGGGCCCCTGTTACGGCCTTTCCCTTTGATGAAGGAATTATCTAAATGGAAGATAGCCTGTGAATAGTGGCTTTCACATGCCCCTGCTTTGTACACGACACCCACAAGGTGCTCGCGCGAGGATAGTAACCTCTGCATTCCATGCTTGTATCTTTCTCTGGTATATTTGGAAGGTTTATATCAGAAAAGTGTAAAGAAGGACCCTTTTCACCGGGCGTCACAGGTCGACCCAGAAATCCTGTTTAATCCATAGACAGGAAAAAATAGGAGGGCAACTTTCAACTTCACTGTTGGGTGTGTTCAAAGGGCATCTTGTAGCCCCAGGAATATGTGAAGCTAAGTTTCTTCTGACTGGAGAGAGGGGTTCAGCTTACTCAGTCTTCTGACGCTAAACACCACTTGCACCTTGGATAGTTTCGTATCCAGCAGAAGGATCGCTTCTCAGAACAGTTAATATTTTCCCGGGGAGAAAGGTTGTCATCCAAATTCTGGTTTCAGAGAAAGGTGCCAGTATCCAAGATCACTGACGCTGATATTTGTTATAGATAAATAAATATTAATTCAGTTTAAAACAATAAAAGCAAAAACATCCATATAACAGTTAAATAGCTTTCAGAAGACCTGATTCTGAAATAAAATAAAAAATACAGTACCACTATAAATGTACGACATGTATGAGAATCTTGACAAGGATAAAACTGCCATCCTCACCTTGAGCCTCAAACAGATGTGTACTTCTATGAGTGGAGCATTCAATAAAAAAAAGTCTCACTGTCAAGGGTACCAAACAGTCGTCGCAAAATGGTTGTTGTTGGCCATTTAGCAGAAACTCTCAACCGAGTTTGACCAATGCGTTGACTACAAAGAAGTCTTCCCACTTTTCGAGCCATCATATTATACCTCCAAAGAGATATGATATTTGTTGTTTCTCTCATTTTATTGCCCTCTAGACTATAACAGTGCTGTTACCAATTATCATAAAATAATTTCTTGATGGTAGGTAGGAAATCATTGCAGGGAATGGGATACCTTCTTGGTAGCAACTTGGATGCAACATTTTTTGCCAGAATATTTGCCTTCTCATTCCTAGACACACCTACACGAGCTGGATCCCAACAAAATCGAACTCATGTATGTCACAGTCCTCTAATAAAAAGCCATTCTCAAATCTTTAAAACTGAAGGATTACTAGAATTAAAAACTTCTAGCTTGAAGGACACTCCTGACATCACTAAAATAGGTAAAATTACTCTCCTCCTCCAATGCCATTTTCTCAATAGCGGTTAGTATGCCATACGGTTCGGCAGTAAATATGGAAGCTGTTAGAGAAAGTGCATCTCTACAATTAAAACCATTAGAATATACTGTACTCCAAATCCAATGCCAGCATCAGATTTGAAGCCATCAGTATATATCAAAGTTGAACCCCCATGTTCTGCAACATGTTCCACAAAATGAGACCTGACTTCTCAGCCAGTCATATTCTTTTTAACTCCAATAAAGTATTTACAAAAGGATACCTCTGGCAATTTCCATGGAGGCATTGATGATATCTTAAATGGAAGCACCTTACTTCTGATTATATCTAGAATGTATGTTAATTGTTTAACCCGAAAACCATAAAATTGAGGACATTTTGGGTGCAACCCCAAGTATGTGTACTTTACAAGGCTTGCAGTCTGATATGCTAAAGAATTAGGAAGTCTTTGCAACCTAAACCACTACTGAATAATAGAAGACTTTTGGTGAAAGTCTGAAGGTAATTCTCCAGCATCAACAAGGATACTTGGGATAGGCTAAGTTCTAAACACTCCTGTGGACAATCTAATAGCAGCATGATGTTTTGAATCTAATACTGTATCTTTAATTGCTTAGGGTGGCTGAGGAGTATATTTCAAAACCATAACTAATTTTTGAAGAAATCAAATTGGGGATCGCTTCCTTCCAAAAGTTATGGAAGAGAAGGCTTTTATTTCCATAGCCTACGCTTCCTGTCATGATCTACAGTTCCGACAGAGGTATAGATTAGAAACCGTAGCTTCCTTCTCGAAAGATGGAATCTTAAGATCTTCCTCGATGTAGACCTGGTAAGGATTAGCAGTAAGTCAAGGCATGCTCCTATACTAGAAGGAGCTCTTGAATCTAAGACTTTTGCCTTCAGGGCAAGAGGAACTTGATCCCTTGGTCCTAGTAATTTGAACTACTGGATAACTGTACATTATAAAAGTCTCTCTGTGGACGCCGAGTAGCAGGCCTACCAGTTGTCTCCTTTTCCGGGAGTAACTGGTTCCCATTTAGCAATCTTAGCTATCACTGACTCTACTTTTGTCTGGGAGAACAGATAGGTGGAATTCAGCAAGTACAACTTTCTCAGACTAAACGCCTCTCAAGGAGGTAGTTATTCTGAGCATCTGGCTAAGATTGCATCACTTCGTTTTAGGATATAGTTCCCCAAAGTGGAATGGTCTGACGTAAAAGAAATTCTAGGGCTTTTGGCTCTGCTTGTGACAAATCTTCGTAGGGTATTCTTGAGATTTTTCATAGTCACATAGTGGGACAGTGGGAAATTGCCCTATACCAATGGTCAAGCCATAATCAGGTTTGTATTGCAGACAGTGCTGCATTTTCCATGTTCATTATTTTTGTGCCTAAAAAAAACGGAGGGGAATGCTGATACGTCCTCTGTTTTGGTGGACGGTACCAAGTTAGCCAAACTCTCTGGGAATGGTAACGGGCTCCAAAAGGCCCCAGAAGGGGCAAATAAATTTCTCTGCTTAGACAAGGCCAGGGGTGGTAACCCTGGGAACCTGTTGGCTTTAAGAGAATTCTTTGAAGCTGCTGCTTCACAAAAAATCTATTTTTGGGTGAGATAGCCATGTCGTCCTGATGGAAGGTTCCTTCAAGTAGCTTCCTAGGGTATATTTGACTACAGTGATATTCCCAGAGAATTTACCTAAAGGTCTCCAGAATTCTAACTCCTGGCGCAAATATCCCTAACTTTTACCTTTAGGGATATCGCATAATATCAGAGGACTTATTCTTGACACGCCACATAGCTATCTTCACCCCGAATAACATTAACACTTCAAGGGGGAAAAAGCGGCAAAAAACGAAGGGGAGCCGTTAATAAGGTACCGCTCCTCCACTACTGTTTTGAGTATCTAGATGACGTCATCATCGCCCCATGTTTATTCCTTGTAGCGTTGAGAAAGGTGCTACAGATACAGTACTTCGGGAGGGTCCTGTCAAGCCCTTTTCATGAAAAGGAGGGCGGGTCCATCAGGACGACATGGCTATCTCACCCAAACATAGATTTTTCGTTTCGCTCAAATTCCGTATTTTGGGCTCAGGCCATGTCGTCTTGATGGAAGTTTACCAGAGCATTAATGTATCTATGGATTTCTTATTGTACCTTAACCTCAAGACAATATTTCCTTGGGCAATCAGACCTAGAGACATATGACGTTACCGTTATACGTCATTTCTTCTAATCATGAACTATGTTAGTGCTTCCTGCCCATTACAGGGAAGAGTCACACCAGACTCAGGAAAAAGCCTCGAGGCTTGCATATTTCATATGAATAAATCTAGCAACAAAACGGGTATACCGGTCTCATCGTATACCCCATCAATCATAGTTTGTATCCTTGATACGAACAAATGTTTGTATAAGCCATTGTCACCTCCCCGGACATGCAGGTCTTGCTGTATGCCAGGACAGACAGATTTATATCCGTGTAGAAACAAATGTTTGTATAGGCCAGTATCACATCCAAAGCATACAACGTCAGTCTTATGCAAAGACATATAGGTTTGTATCTGTGTAGAAACCAGGTATGTACACACAGAAAAAAGGTTTGTTTACGTATCGGAACAAGTTATACAGTTGTTCTCTTACTTAAACGCAGATAAAAAGGGGAATCATAAATAATGCTCATACATATCTTTATTTATTTGGATTTGGGGCGAAATAAGACGCAAATACTAATTAGTTATTTATTGGTATTCAATAAAAAAGTTTTTTAAAATTCAACATGAAAAATTTGTAGATACTGTAATTTGTATTTTTCCTAACCATACAAACCTTAGCTATTTACAAAGGGTATTACTTTCGGCGTAGCTGAAATGGCGAGCCATTAGATTTTCAAAGAGGGTTAACTACCCCCACCTAGTTAGCGAGGGGGTAGGGGGAGGGGTAGCTAGCTACCCCTCCCCCCTCACACACCGGTGAACTGATTCACTTCGCTAAGAGGTACGACTTTACGGGGGACAGGGCTGGCGGCCAAGTATGTGTAAATAGCCAAGGTTTGTATGGTTAGGAAAAATACAAATTATCTACGAATTTGTTATTTGTTCCGTAACCGAAATACAAACCACGCTATTTGCATAGGGTGACTCAACCCTTAGGTAGGGTGGTAAGTCCCAGCCTTATTGGCTTTGGCTTTGCCCGGGGACTCAAAATCCGAGTGTGTAGCACTCGAGATAAAGAGTCCCTGCACCTCGCAAGTCCCTTGCTCTGCAAGGAACGTGCGGCTTACATAAGCTTGTGTGTGAAGGAATGAAGTGTGACTCGCCCAAGGAAGTTGACCTGTAGTCCTATAGATGGAATCCTAGGATAGGACGTTCCCAATACCACCTTGTCAGGGTATGGGGGACGCGACAGTATTATCTTAATACTAGGAGCACAAGGAAGCATGGTTTACCTGCAGTGGTTTGAGGTCAGCTGTGCAGAGAACCCAGGATACTGCTTTCTCAGAGAGAGGGGAGGATGAAGAAAAGAATAAGGGCCAGGCATATCTTTTCATTCATGCAGACTAAAACCAGGTAACAATGCCTTCAACCTTCTGCTGCTTGTCCATTAAGGAGCCTGAGGTTTAAACCAGCTGTTGTGCAGCCACCACAGGGCCGATAGAGAACGTATAGAGCCTCCTGTGGGTCACGTCCTGCAGGTAGTGGGCTGTGAAGGTCGTTTGACGCTTCCAAAACCCTGCTTGTAGAACCTGCGTCACTGAGTAGTTTCTCTTAAATGCCAGGGACGTAGCGATTCCTCTGATATCATGTGCTCTAGGGCGACGTGACAGAGGAGGGTCTGGATTCAGGGAATGGTGGATGACCCTGCGAATCCATGCTGAGATAGTGTTCTTAGTGACCCTCCTCTTCGGCCTTCCTGTGCTCACAAACAATGCTTGCACTCGCGGACGAATTGCAGCTGTTCTCTTAAGATAGAGCCTCAGACTCCTTACTGGGTACAGTAGTAGATGGTCTGGGTCATCTGTTACAGAAAGGAGATTCGAAATCCGGAAAGAGTCGAACCGGGGGTCCGGCACTCCTGGATTTCAAGTCTTAGCCACAAACTCAGGGACGAATCTGAACGTTACCTCCCCCCATCCCCTTGAATGGGCGATGTTATACGAGAGACCATGAAGTTCGCTGACTCGCTTGGCCGAGGCCAAAGCAAGTAGGAACACCGTCTTCCAAGTTGGGTGGCGATCAGAAGCCTGGCGTAATGGTTCGAACGGAGGTCTCTTAAGAGACCCGAGGCTTGAACCACGCTCCCTGGAGGAGGTCTCACTTCCAACTGAGGGCAGGTAAGTTCATAACTTCGTATGAGTAGTTCCAGCGAGGAGGAAATGTCCATTCCTTTTAGCCTGAAGGCAAGACATAAGACTGAGTGATAGCCTTTCACTGCCGAGACTGAAAGGCTCATCTCTTCCTGCAAATACACGAGAAACTAAGCTTTTGCTGGAATAGTAGCATCAAGTGGAGAGATACCCCTTCCACGACACCAACCACAGAAGACTCTCCATCGCCAAGGGAGACTCCTGCGGATGACTTTCGCAGGTGTCGAGACATCCTTTCCGCAACTTGTTGCGAAAAGCCTCTCTCTGTGAGGAGATTTGGATAGTCTCCAGGCGTGAAGCCGCAGCGATGCTACGGCTTATAGGAGATGTTGGAGTGTGGTTGTTTGAGTAGCTCGTGTCGAGGAGGGAGTCCTCTCAGAAGTTCCGTCAGGAGCTGCACAAGGTCCGGGAACCACTCTGCGTGATGCCATAGCGGAGCTACTAAGGTCATTGACAGGTCAACCGATATTCTGGTCTTGATGAGCACCCTTCTCATCAGACAGAACAGGGGAAAGGCGTAAACGCCGATGTTGACCCACCGTTGTTGGAAGGCATCTTGCCAGAGTGCCTTGGGGTCCGGGACTGGGAAGCAGTACAGCGGAAGCTTGAAATTCAAGGCTGTCGCTAACGGATCCACTGTCGGGGAACCCCACAAAGTCAGAACTTTGTTGGCTACTAGAGGATACAAAGACCACTCGGTACTCACTATCTATGATGCCCTGCTCAGACTGTCGGCGAGCACATTCCTTTTGCCCGGAATGAAGCGAGCACATTCCTTTTGCCCGGAATGAAGTGAGTCGACAGTGGAAACGAGTGGACTTCGGTCCATCTCAGTATCTTTACTGCAAGATGGAATAGCTGTTGTGAAAAGGTACCTCCCTGCTTGATGATGTGCGCCACTACCGTGGTGTTGTCGCTCCTCACCACCACGGAGTGACCCGCCAGGTACTGTTGGAACTGTTGAAGTGCCAGAAATACGGCCTTCATCTCTAGCAGATTGATGTGGAGGTACTTTTCTGATTCTGACCACCGGCCTGAGATCCTGTGGTTCAGAACGTGGGCCCCCCACCCTTCTTTTGAGGCGTCCGAGAACAGCATCAAATCCGGGGGGGGGGGGGGGGGGGGGGGGGGGGGGGGGAGGACGAGAAGATCCACTCCCTTTCGGAGGTTTTCGTGTTACCCAACACTTGAAGGTCTGTCCGTTCTGCAGGACCCATAGGGACCAAAACGTCCGGGGAATCGTGACCTTGATTCCACTGGGACTTGGGCCGCCACTGCAGGGATCTCATCCTGAGGTGCCCAATTGGAACTAGATGGGTCAGGGAGGAAAGGTGACCGAGAAGACGTAACCATGATTGGGCTGAGAGTTCTTCTCAACTGAGGAAAGGATCTGCGACTCTCCTCAGCCTTGCTATCCTGTGTGGAGATTGGTGTCCAAGATCATGCCTAGATATACCAGTCGTTGAGATGGAGGCAGAGAAGACTTCTCGAGATTTACCATGATCCCTAGATCTTGGCTAAGTCTCAGAAGCTTGTCCCGGTGTCGAAGAAGGGTCGACTCCGAGTCAGCCAGGATCAGCCAGTTGTCCAGATAGCAGAGGAGATGGAAGCCGATCCTGTGTGCCCACGAAGAGATCAGGGTGAACACTCTGGTGAATACCTGAGGTGCTGTGGAATTGAATTGAATTGAATATGGGATTTAGGCATTAAGCCAAGCACTGGGGCATCAAAGGCCATTCAGCGCTATATAACTAAAATCATTCAATCATATCTGTACACTCACAACATTTAGTATCATTTTAACCTTTAATACAAATCGTAACACTTTCATACAATAAAATCTAGATGTGAAATAAATAGGGATTAAAAGGGTAAAATAAATAAATAAATTAATAAAATCAATTATAGCTCGTAATATAACCCAATACTTTGTATAAATTTTCTCAAGTTCAGGGTATTACAGTTTTCCCCCAGTATATCTCTTAACGGTTTGTCCTGGAGTAAATGTGTCCTCCTCTGGAGATTAAAAACAGGACAATCGACTAAAATATGTTTAACATCCATTGTCACTTGACAGGTATTACAAAGAGGGGCCTGTCTCCCTTCCCCACTCTTCATTAAATAATTATGCGTTGCATGTGTATGGCCAATACGCAGCCTAGTTAAAATAATGGTATCCCTTCTACTTGTAGAATTACAAGATGACCATTTATCCACCAATGGGTGGATTTGTTTCAATTTTGTATTGGTGGTCCGTTCAGACCATCGAGCTTGCCACTTATTTTTACAGTAAAGATGAATCTCACTTCTAAGATCTTTGTAAGGAATACTCAAGGGGGATGGATTACTTAGCCCTGAAGCTTCCTTTGCTGCCTTATCTACTTGTTCATTCCCATCCACCCCAACATGGGCAGGGACCCAACAGAAGTGAACACTGATACTCTTCCTAGACTGCAGAAGTACTAACCAGTCCTGCACCTCTTGTACTAGATGATGGCCTGGCATAATTTGTTTTAATGAGAGTAAAACACTATTGGAATCCGTAAAAATTGTATAAAAACTATTTTGGTTGCCATTTTTAAAAATATGTTGGACTGCGAGAATTATTGCGTACAGCTCAGCAGTAAAAATTGAACAAGAGGATGGGAGTTTCCTTCTAATAACAATATCCCCCACCACAGCTGCACTTCCAACTCCTGCAGCCGATTTGGAGCCATCTGTAAAAACATGTTTCCCATGATGTTGAGCAGCATGATTTAAAAACTCACTTTTCATTACCCTACTAGGTAAGGTATTTTTCCCTCCTGCCGTAAAACATACTTTAACAGGTGGATTACACCAAGGAGGAGACTTGGGATATCCTACCTCTGCTATCTGTGCTGTTAACAAGCCTACTTCTCTAGCATCATTTTTCAGCTGTACTTCCAAAGGCTTAGGCACTCTAGATCTGTTAGGAGCCCGATCTAAAGGCGCCCTAACATATTTACAGTTAGGATTGTTTCTCACAGCAAGGGACCTAGCTAAAAACCTCAAACTCAACTCCTCTCTGCGAATGGAAAGGGGAGGTATGCCAGAATCAACATAGAGACTGTCAATGGGAGATGTTCTGTAAGCACCTGTGCAGATGCGAAGCCCAGCATTGTGAACAATATCAAGTTTTCCAAGTAAAGTCTTTGTAGCTGACCCATATATTTGGCATGCATAGTCTAACTTGCTCAGACACAAAGATGTATAAATTCTAAGCAAAGTTGTTCTATCAGCACCCCAATCAAAATGCGATATCACTTTCAGAATGTTCAGTGACTTCTTAACCCTGATAGATAGGTCATTTATATGGGGACCAAATGTCATTTTCTTGTCGAAAATGACTCCAAGAAACTTGACACTATCCTCATATGGCAAAATACAATCATTTAAGAAAAGGGTGGGGATCTCTTCCCTTTTACGAGTACGAGTAAAGCGAATGGCTTTGGTCTTCTGAGGAGAAAACATGAATCCGCGAGAATTTGCCCATGCGGAAGCAGCATTTATTGCAATTTGAAGATTTTGGCATGCTTGTAGTGCAGATGATCCACTACAATAAATTGCAAAGTCATCGACAAATAGTGATCCTTGTATGCCAGGAGGTATGTGACTAATGAGACTATTAATTGCAACAGCAAACAAGGTCACACTCAATACGCTGTCTTGGGGGACACCTTCTTCTTGCATGTAGGATGAAGATAGTTCTGACCCTACTCTCACTTTAATGGAGCGGTTTGATAAAAATTCTTCAATAAAAGAGAACATATGTCCTCCTATACCCCACGAGGCCAATTGCTTTAAAATACCACCCCTCCAGGTGGTAACATATGTCCTCCTATACCCCACGAGGCCAATTGCTTTAAAATACCACCCCTCCAGGTGGTGTCATATGCCTTTTCGAGGTCAAAAAAGACACCCACCACCTGGTTTTGGTTAGAAAAAGCATTTGAAATTTCCCTTGATAACATCAGCAAAGGGTCCAGAGTACTTCGGTTCTTCCTGAAACCAAACTGTCTGTTAGATAAAAGATTTTTTGATTCTAGATACCACACAAGTCTGTTGTTGATCATTCTCTCAAATAGTTTGCATATGCAACTGGTCAAGGATATGGGCCTATAACTAGATGGCAGTTCTGGGTCTTTACCAGACTTGTGGCCTGGAATTACAATTGAAGTATGCCAGGAATCAGGAGATGTATGGGAAGCCCATAGACCATTAAAGGTTTCTAATAAAAATTCCTTGGTATCCACTGGAAGATGTGATATCATTTCATACCGGATGCCATCCTCACCTGGGGCAGTTAAAGAAGAGCTGGAGATAGCATTTTGCATCTCCTCCATACTAAAAGGCAGGTTAAAAGCTTCAGTATTTGAAGAAGCAGGAGGAACAACAGATGTTGATGCTCTAATTTGTTGAAATGCTGGGGAATAGTTGTCAGCACTTGATACATGAGCAAAGTGCTTAGCAAGAACCTCTGCTACATCTTTGGGGTCAGATATATATCTATTATTTTCCCTTAATATTGGTAGAGGCTTAGGGACGAATTTACCTTGAAGTTTTCTAATCTTGTCCCATATTTCCTTTGAAGGAGTTTTGGTATTAATATTAGATATATATTTCTTCCAAGATGCTCTCTTTGCTTTTTTAAAAATTCTTTTTTGTTTGGCACAGGCTCTGAGATATGCTATTCTATCTGCTAAATAGTTTGTCCTCAAGTATCTTCTGAAGCAAGTTCGGGTCACTTTTCTTGCGTTGGCACATTCTTTACTCCACCAAGGAACTACAGAGCGATGAGGTAAACCGCATGTTTTAGGTATAAACTTGCTAGCATTATCATCAATAATATTTTCAAGATGTTGATAGGCATGCACTGGAGATGTAAATTCATCATATTCTTTATCAGTGTGTGAACAGTTTTCATAAGCTGCCCAGTCTGCCTCATCTATCTTCCATTTTGGTGGACACTGAGAAGGAAGATTATGGACATAATTTAACATTATTGGCCAATGGTCACTGCCATGTAGGTGTTCATTTACTGACCAAAGGTAGTCCAATCGAATGGATGAGGAACAGATTGACAAATCAATGGCTGATGTAGAGTTGTGGAATACATCATACCTAGTTGGAGAACCATCATTCATTAGTATTACATCATTGTTGTCGATTAATTCTTCAACAAGATTACCCCATCTATCGCACACATTTCCACCCCATAAAGTATGCTTTGCATTAAAATCACCCATTAAAATAAAAGGGGCAGGAAGCTGATTGATCAAGTCTTGGAGGTCAGAAAGTCTAAGCCTTCTTGGATTACCAGCATGATCTAAGAGGAAAAGTTCTAAGGATGGTTCAATATATAGCGAGCATAAAGTAATTTTTTTCCCGATATGAGTTCTAACTGCACATGCCTGTAGTGGTGTATTGAGTGGGATTGTTTCAAATTTTACAGATTTGTGAATAATAAAACCTGTACCACCTTGAGCTCTTGCAGCTTGCAAAGGAGGGGATCTACAAAAATGATAATTGAGTCCAGGATTAAATGGTTTGTCACTGATCTTGGTTTCCTGTAGGCAAATTACCTTCGTGTCTGAGTCCCTGGTTAAAGTTTTTATTTGCTCAATGCTAGTACTTAGACCTCTGCAATTCCACTGGATGATAGACATTATCTTTTGTTATTATTTTTCTTTGTCTCATTTGTCTTTTGGGACTTTTCAGATGAAGCCATGTAAGGCCTGGAGATGGAAGGCTTTACTAGGCCACCACTCTTCTTTTCTTTCTTTCTAGGATCTTTATAAGAGTCAACCTTAGGATCATGAGCAGTAGGGCACTTACCTGACTTAGATGAAGGTGAGGATGATGGGGACCTTTTCCTCTTTGGAAGATCTTGTTTTCCAATCTCCATCAAATCAGGTAGAGATTCTGCCTGAGACAATACATTTAAGGTGGTGGAAGCCACATTGGCTTCCTTGGAGGATTGTGCTAGAACTTCAACAGTTCGAGCACTTAACCCAGAAGGCTGGGCTACTACCTCTAGGGGAGATGCTCCTATCGGTGACAATACTTTTGGTGTGTTGGACACCATATTGACCTCTTTGGAGGTTTGTGCTCTGGCTTTTATAGCCTGAGCACTTGACCCAGATGGCTGGGCTACTACCACTAAGGGAGATGCACCTGACGGGCCAGGTGCTGCCACTGGTCCCCCTGTGGTAGTAAGGGGTAGTGGATTATAATCTTTTGTTGGCATCTTAACCGCGCGAGCAAAATTAAGTTGCCGATTGAGTAAATGCTTTGCATAACCTACACTTATATGTTCAGCATTTGCTTTCAAGATTGCAGCTTCTTCATTCTTGTATTCTCTACATCTTTTATCATTTGGTTTATGATTATCTTTACAGTTTGCACAGGTTGTATCTCTGTTGCATTGGCCATGTTCTAACAAAGAACAGTTAATACAGATCTTCGTATTATTGCAGTACCGGGAAGGGTGACCGTACTTGAAACAATTAAAGCATTGTAAAGGCCTAGGTTTATATTCTCGAACACGTACTCTTTCATTCTCAATAATTATATGATCTGGTATAACAGGGGTTTCAAATGTTAAAACTACCATGCTTGTTTGAGGAATCTTACTTACTTTCCAAACATTAGCAGGGCACATGTCCAGAATTTCTGGTTCTGAGAATTCATATAGATCTTTATCAAAAACTACTCCTTTACCATAGCTGAAGCTCATATGTGGTTTAATATCCTTAATAGGATCAATTTCTGCAATCTTCATGCCACAAAGCATGTGAGCTTGAGTATCTGATTTTGCATTAATCAAAACAGATTGCTTACCGTATCTACTAATATCCTTACTTTTAATTAAACCAACTTTTTTTTGTATAAATTTACTCATCTTATAATAGTTATAATTATCTATCTTTCCAGATGCAATTATCCATGTTGGGGGCTTGGGGGTTCTTACTTCTGGAAGTCTATGCTCTATTTCTTTTTCCATCCATTCTTCTGGTTTATATACCTCTAGGTGTCTTGGTGCTTTATCACATAAAGCCCCAGAAATCAAACAATTGTCAATTTTTATGCTCTCTAAATTTTTATTTGCTTCTAAAGCAATCTCAAAACTTGAAAATGATACCCAAGCTTCCCAAAAACCTTTACTACCATTAAGCTCCATTAAAATTTCTTTGATTGCTCCAAATCTACAGAAGGCTTCATGAATTATGTCATAGCTACAACCAATTGGTATGTTTTTTAAGTGGAGAATTTTCAGATTTTTTGTTGGATCTGGTAACGAGCCAGAACCAGAGAGTAAAGTATTACGGTTATTACAAGCATCATTTTCCACCAGTGCCGATAAATTGTCTTTAACAACACTGGTCAAAAAAGTATTGTTGGAGGAATCCTTTTTATTGCCGAGGTTGTCAACAGAGCTTTCCCTATTTAAACAAGCAGAAGTCGTCAACGGTGTCTGGGGTTCGCCATTTGATCCAGGGGTACGGGGAATATTAAGTTTACTCATTAATTATTTTTCAGGGGGAGGGAAGGGGTCATAATAACAATGAAAAAAAAAACAATGGAAAAAAATATAGTTTAAGGGAGAGAAAAAATTAAGACTGTCTGAAATTCCAAAGAAGACACCGTTAGCCTTTCCTGGAATTAATTTCTCCACCAATGACACCTGTGAAAGCTGCTTACCAAATGTCCACTCCCTACCCTACCACAAAGGGATGGTACCACTATGATTAGAGTGGCTCAAGTGTATGCCAAACCCGCTTGATGGGACTGAGAGCATTTCATGAATCCAATCATCCCCACTCTAATCATAGTGGCAGGCAAACCGGACAGAATGCCAAGAGTCCTATCTCTATAAAATCGCCAACCCCTGGAATCCGAAGGCCAAATTTCCTAAGAGATAGTTCCGCGTGCCAGTATGGGAATACTGACACTCCTAGGTGTCCAAACATTTTCGGGCAGTTGGCAAGACCACCACAGCTCCCACAATTGATTTTGAAATAAAAACCGATCATGGATACAATGTCCCCTCTAAAAAACCTGGACAGTGAAATGGGTAAAAGAGTTTTGACAGCAAGGTTGGAGACAGCTGATAATTATGAAGGAGGAATAAGCAATAAGAGGTAATAGAAAAAGAATGAGAGAAATTTAGAGTCAAACTGAGGAAAAGAAATTCCCCAGTTCGAGAGCCCTCTTGCCCGTCACAAGCCTTCAGCACGGGAATGATATGCCGTGCTGAAGCCCAATGACTTCATCAAGGCATTCTCTCGTTAAGAGGGTGAGGTGCTGTGGAGACCGAAACACAGCACCTCGAACTGGTAGATCTTGTTGTCTAGGCTGAATCTTAAGTACTTCCTTGAAGACGGATGGATTGAGATCTGGAAGTACGCGTCCTTCCGATCCAGTGTACACGGTCTTGTGGTCTCACTGCAAGTCTGACCGTGTCTGCTGTCTCCATGCTGAACGGAGTTTGTTTGACAAACCTATTCAGAGCTGAGAGGTCGATGACTGGTCTCCCGCCCCCAGACGCCTTCTTTACAAGAAATAGTCGACTGAAGAAGCCTGGGGAACCGTCGACGATCTCTTGGAGAGCATCCATCTTCAGCATGGTCTCGACTTCTGCCCGTAGGGCTAGCCCCTTTGCCGATCCCATGGCATAGGAGCTCTACGACACTGGATTCGCTGTCAGGGGAGGTAGAGATGTTGTGAACGGGACGCAATATCCCTGACTGATTACGGAAATCGTCCAGGAATCGGCCCAGAGTTGCTGCCACCTGAATGCACAACTTTGTAGGCATCGCCCCATTAGTGGACATGCAGGGAGATTGCCAATCCTAGCGTTTGCGGCCTCGGCCACTGCCTCTAGGATTCTTGCCACCCCTGGCTTTCTGCCCTTCTTGTCTTTGACAAGAAAGGGCACCGTCGTCTTTGCTGCCACCGCCAATTTCGTTGTCTTGGAAGGGTGAGGTTATTGAGGTGCTGGAGGTCTGTAGGGCTTCGTAGTGAGAGCCCTTTGGAGGAGAGAATCCTGATTAGATTTCCTCCACCTCCCAGCTGCCTGTTCCACATCTTTGGGCTCAAACACACACTTTCTCATAAGGGAGAGTGTCTGAGCTTGCAGACTTCGAAGGACGGGACCTTCGAAAAGAACCTTTCTGCCACCGCATCATGTCCTTTCAAGATCGAATTGGCCCACAAGTTCGAGGCTTGGTGGGCCAGAACTCAATGGAGCGGGCGCCCGAAAGGAGGAAGGTCTCCAGTGCCTTCCTGGTGCTTTCTTTGGACCGATCCTCGGATCGCAACAGGATGCCAAGAGACCCTAACCAGACGTCCAGCCACGAAGTAGCCTGCATGGCGCACTTTGCAACCTTCTCCTGGCTTAGGATCTCTGTCGCCGAGGAAGTCACTTGCCGGCTAGAGTCTCTTGAGAGAGACTCCCTTGGTAAGCTCTTCTGCAGAGTGCAACAGAAGAGCTAAGCCAGACTCCTCCATGTTCTCAAAAATGGATTTTGACGAAGGAAAAATCTATTTCTGGGGAGAGACCTGTGACGCCCGGTGAAAAAGTCCCCCTTTGTACTTTTTCTGATATAAATCTTCCAAATATACCAGAGAAAATTAAAAGCATGGAATGCAGAGGTTACAACCCTCTAGCGCGAGCACCTTGTTGGTGTCGTATATCTAACAAGGGCGTTTGTAAAACACTATTCACAGGCTGTCTTCCATTTAGATAATCCCTTCATCAAAGGGGGAGGGCCGTGATAGGCCCTAGAGAATACCGTTGGGTTACCCTACCGACACCTACCACTCGCGCTCACCAGGTCATCCTTCTGCAAGAACATATGGCTTGGCAAGGAAAGGGTGGGTCCGTACAAAAATAACCGGGAAGGGTTTCACCGGGCGTCACAGGTCTCTCCCCAGAAATAGATTTTTCCTTCGTCAAAATCCCTTTTCTGGGTCGACCTGTGAAGGCTAGTGAAAATATACCAGAGAATGCCTTCCAAGCCCAATAAATTAATAACATAATGAGGAGAATACAATCACCATGTACGACAATAATATGATAAAATAATGTAAGTAATCGTCCAATTACCAACCAGCCAAATGACATAGGGAACGTAAGGTTAAATAATTATGACGACAAGGAACCAACTGAGTGTCGAATTGCAAAAGGCATCCAACCTTACATGTCTAAGTATATCTAAACATTAAAGGAACGGTAACTACAATAAGTTAAACCATAGGAATTAAACATGGCAAATATCATAGGGCTAACGAACTACCCAGGAGAGCGGCGACGTGGTGTGAGTGGCGGGTAGGAGGGAGAAGAGAAGAGATGGAAGAAAGGAAGAAGAGATTAATGGGGAGGGATAAGGCTCCCCGCTGCCATCGTCGGGTATTTAAGGGCCTGTAAGATCTTTAGATATTAGCGTTTGACAACCATAGGGGATTTCCAACCCGTATATTTTTTAAAATCATCAAATTCCCTGTTCTGGAAGTCATTGTTGGAGGTATCTACTGTCCGTATATCATGAGCCTGGGGGAATGGTTCCGGATTAGTATGTTTAATGAAGTAGAGGATTTGTTCCCTGATACCGTGAATGGAAATAGTAACTCCTTGTTCCCTGATAACCAAGGGGCCAGACAAGCGGGTGGCAGTTCTAGCTAAAAAGGGCCTTGAGAGTGTGACTGTACACGGAGAAAAAATCCTGGGGATGAAGAATAACCTTCCGAGGGGAGCACCTATTTTGCGGATCCTCATTTTTTAGCTAGGAAAGCTTTGTCTGGAAAAGGAGTACTTTGCTGAAGGGAGGAAATCTATGTTTTCCAGGTTTCGTGAGAGAGCTGCTAGTTCTGATGTTCCATCACCTGAGGCCATAGCCGTTAGAAATAAAGTCTTCCTAAGAAGAGTGATATAAGAGCAGGATTCATTGTCCGTGTCCATCGCAAGTTTGAGAACACCGTTCAGAGACCAAGAGTCCTTTTGTGGCCGAACCGAAGGTCGAAGCCTAGCACATGTTTTTGAATTGATGAGAAATAGGAATCAGCTAAGTTAATGTTGAACCCAACAAGGAAGATCTTCTTCAAAGCTGACTTGATGGTGGTTAAAGTGCTAACTGTTAGGCCTTTGTCAAATAGGAACCTCAAGAAAGAGATGGCTAAATGCGGGGACATACGAGTATGGTCTGAACTCTTAGGGGATCTGCTAGTTGTTAACGGTCGAATCATATTGGCGAATTGTCGAGTCCCTTTTGTCCGATTCGATGAAGAGATCGTTTTCCGGTTCAATGTTCGCGTCTCTACGAGCTGCCAACTTCCTGTAGTCCACAAAGTTAGAGTTTTGGCTATCCTTGAGTAATCTGACACAGTGAGTTTGGATTACTCGGGTCAGTTTGAGGAACGGGATCCGGATGGGACGGAGTTTCAACTCGAGGAGGAGAGGAAACCAACTGTTCTTGGCCAGTGAGGTGGTACTAAAGCCACTGCGCCCCGGAAGGAGCGTAGTTTGTGTAAAAGTTTTTAGAAGATTCACTGGGGGAGATAGGGAAATCTTCTAATGGTTCCAATCCCGGGGTAATGCGTCCATGGCATAAGCCCGAGGGTCCAGGGTTGGGGTCACATAACAAGGAAGTTTGCGATTCATCTGAGTTGCGAATAAATCTACCTGGAGGCCTGGAACGAGCCTGAGTATCCACCGGAATGAAATTATGTCTAGAGACCATTCTGACTCCAGTGGATTCGTCCTGGATAGTGAGTCCGCTCTCACATTCTGGCCTCCCGCTAGGTGAGGTGCTGACAGGAACCAGTTCTTTTCTGTTGCCCAGGCGAAGATAGTGACCAGGATCTGATTCAGGTTGGGTGACTTGGATCCTCCCCTGTTGACGTAGTGTACTGCGTCTGTGCTGTCTGACACTACCCTGATGTGGGTCGACCTCGGAGGAGTCTCTCTCTTCAGGGTCAAGAACACTGCCATGGCTTCGAGAACATTGATATGGGACTGTTTCATGGCGAGTGACAAAGAACCTGAAGCGCCTGATGTTCGGAGTAATCCCCCCATCCACTTAGAGACGCGGCTGTATGGAATGTCACTTGTGGAGGTGGGAATTGTAGAGGAACCGATTTGGGGAGGTTCTTTGGTTCGGACCATGGGCGTAGTCTCATTTTCAAGACAGAGGGGATCTTCGAGACCTTGTCTCTTATAGGTACTGTAGCTCTCTTTCTCCAAAATCGATTGATGTCTTTGAGTTTGGCTTTTATTAGGAGATCTGTTACTGAAGTGAATTGGAAAAGGCCGAGGATACTTTCTAAGGCTCTTTGGACACCTGTTTGTGTTTGAGAAAATTCTTGATCTTGGAAACTATTCCTCTTACCTTTTGGAAGGGAGAGACAACGTGTGCTTCGAAAGGTCCCACTGAAAGGCTAACCATTCTAAGTTGCCTGATGGTCGCAGGCGAGACTTTTGGAGATTGACCCGAACTCACAGGTTGTCGAGAAATCGAAGTAATTCCTTCGTAGCTCTGTTGCCTTCTATGGCCGGCCGGGCCCAAATGAGCCAACCGGCCAGATAAGCAATGATCTGTATCTCTTGGTTCCTGAGTTGTTCTAACACTGTCTCTCCCAGTTTCGTGAATATCCTGGGATCAACGTTGAGGCCGAAGGGCATGTCTTGAACACAAAGGCTTTCCTGCTTAGGCGGAAACCCAGATAAGAAGAGAAGTTTCAAGCTATAGGCGCAAGATAATCGTTGTCGGTAAGATCGACAGAGGTGGTGACGGTCCCATGGGGAAGCAAGGTCCGTACCTGAGAGATAGTCAACATCCGGAACTTGTCGCAGAGAATGTAAGAGTTTAGCTTGACAAGTCCAGGTCCACTCTCAATGTCGACAAGCCTTTCTTCGCAATTGTGAACAGGCGGCTTTGGAACTTCAGTGATCGATCCCGTTTGATTGCTTCTTCCTAAGTAACCCTGTGGTGTACTCTTTCAGGATGGGAGTGGATTTCTGGGAGAAGGTCACTGGTGGAGGAGGAGGACCTTGTGGCCATTTTCACCTCAAACCTTTAGAGATTATGCTATGAGCCCACAGACCGAAGGTCCAATGGTCTCGAAAGTGGTAAAGTCTCCCCCCTACCGGGACCACCGCGTTGTGAGGGAGTGAATCTAGGTCCTTTCCTTCTCCGAGCCCCCTTTTTCCTAGGTCCGCCTCGATGGCGGGATTGTCTTCTACTCCTGTAGCTTCCTCTCTGGTGTCCACGAAAGGAGCCTGAGGGTTCGGATCTAGGGCTGTATGCAGGCAAAAACATCCCAACGGGGTTGGGCTGTGTACCTGGGGAATCAGTGAGGTAGACCACCTGATGAGGGGGATTCGGATGCATAGACGTCGAATCAGAGGAAGGCTGCGATGACGAGTGGGTAACCGACTATCGATTCCTGTCTGATAGAGGCCTCAGACAGAACGTATTTCCCACAACTAACCCGATCAGACCATCAAACGTGTAGGTCGAATTGGAAGGGCAGATCTTGGAATTATCGTACCCCCCAGACTGACAACATCCTGTTCCAGACAGATCGGGCCTGCCCTTTAGGAAATAATACCGTTACCTTCGGTACCTTGTCTAACCTAACCAAGGCAATCTCTTTCAATCGAACGAATCCGTTGAATGGGAATTCTAGTACCTGGTAGTAAAATCTAGGTCCCCCAGAGGGAGGAAGTCTATGCCATCCAGATTTATGGTACCATCTATATATGGAACATGTAAGGCAAATCTCTATGCGTTGTTTTTATCGGAGGTTACTTCGATACGCCTGGGGCTGTAGGGGGAGACATCCGAGTTCCTGAACGGATCCGACTCACCACCATACCTTTGAGCTCCGTCATAGCCCCTTGGTTTTCCCTAGAATGTGTTGCTTTTAGCAGTCACGGTTTATGCAGGGTAACATGAACATCAGGATCCTTTAAGGGTCCTAGGTCGGTGACGTAGGTAATTGCAAAGCTGAAGGCTCAAAACTCATCCCCACCTACCTGCCCGTCCATGGGGTCGTCGTCCAACCTTAGAGAGGACACTCCGAGGAGATAGGGACCTCTAGATGGAGCATTCCTTCCCAACCTTGATACTCAAGGGCAGAGAGCCTCTCTTGCAGGCCAGAGAGATTCATCATCATCCTGATGGGAACCATGTAGGCGAACCTTCTGTAACAGAAAGGGGACATAAGTCTGGATGTTCCTTGAACTTTGGTTAGTGATCCTATTCACAGGCTGGGATCAGCTGTATAACTCATAAAAAGCAATTTTAAAGAAAAGTCATTTAATGTACTATCTTTTGGGGTATAGTGCGACACTTGTATTCATGAAATGTGACACTGTTGGCGCATTCGCCACTTAGTGGAAATTTATCTCTATTTGGACACTTATGTTGTATGGATATTTATCCATATTTAGACATAGTTAGAATTGAATATGCATAAATATAGGCATAATTAATTTATTTCTATTTGAACACGATGTTGTATGGATATTTATCCATATTTAGACATAATTAGAATTGAATATGCATAAATATAGGCATAATTAATTTATTTCTATTTGAACACTATGTTGTATGGATATTTATCCATATTTAGACATAGTTAGAATTGAATATGCATAAATAAAGGCATAATTAATTTATTTCTATTTGAACACGATGTTGTAAAGCATAGTTATCTTCATATATTTTTATTAGGACTTTCAAGAATAGCTAATGAATATTACCAACGCAAATTCAAAGTGTCATTAAAGTAAGTACAGTTTACTTTGTATTCTTGTTAAATCCTTTCCTTTACAGCTAAAACAAAAGATTGGCCACCCGTGGTCTAAGTGATCTCTGTTTGTACCGGAGATCCGGTAACAATCTCCGGTACAAACAAAGGTCCGTCATAGTGACAACGTGAATACCAGAGGAAATCTAATATTAACCTCAATGCTGATCGCCTGTACGATATCCGGTTAAGCCGGAGATTCGATGAAAAGGATCGTAATAAAGATATTGTGATTATTCATGAAAAGGGTTCATACCCTGATTCTGATCGTCTGATTGATCTCTGTTTGTACCGGAGAACCAGAGACAAAGGTCCGTCATCGTGAAAATGTGATCCTCAGCGGTACGATAACATTCCCCAATACCGAATGTCTGTGTTATCTCCAGTGAAGCCGGAGATTCGATGAAAAAGGGACCGTAATAATGAAACTGTGAAATCTTCATCGGTATCACATTGTTAACTCCGGTTCTGGACGTCTGCTTGATCTCTGTTTGTACCGGAGATCCGGTAGCAAAGGCCCGTCATCGTGATATCGTGACCGTCACCGGTACGATAACATTAAACTCAATGAATGTTTGTGTTATCTCCAGCGAAGCCGGAGATTCGATGAAAAAAGGGGCCGTAAAGGTGTAATTGTGATCAAACATGACAAAGGTTCGTGTGCAAAAGGCCTCAGCCGGAGTCTGAGTGCCGGATTTCACCGTTGCACTCCAAATATCTGACTAGTTCTCACCCAATGAGTATCCATTATAGCGGAGTATAACTCAAGGCGATCAAACATGACAAAGGTTCGTGTGTAAAAGGCCTCGGCCGGAGTCTGAGTGCCGGATTTCACCGTTGCACTCCAAATATCTGACTAGTTCTCACCCAATGAGTATCCATTATAGCGGAGCATAACTCAAGGCGGAGCTAAGCATAACTCAAGGCGGAGCTAAGGGTGTCGGTATAAAACGACCCCAATTAATGACTCATACACTAACGTACCTATTAATAGTGTTAGCTATATTAACAGTAACCACATCAATAAAACGTGTATAACATTAAACGTACTATCATCAACTCTGATAATAAGAGGAGGCCTGAATAACTCGTGATCGTATAAAAACGGAGAACGGGAAATTCACCTCTCTTACTCGAGCTAATAAAGAAAACGAGAGAAGGGATAACTCATATCTGTAGAACAGGAAACGAGCACTCTATGCCCTCGCTCTCAAGGTTACATAATAAAAAACTAACATCACACAATAATATAAGAAAATTAATAAAATTGATTGCTTTTTTCTTAGTAATTGTAATAACCAAGAACGAAGAATAACGACAACGTAACAAATAAACAAGGATATAGTCTAAATCGAGCCTTCCTGAGGCGAGTACAAACTAACAGACTAAATCGCTAAACTTTAAATCGCTATTCTTCGTAGGTCCAAATTGGACTTGCAAGCAAATAAATACCATAGTAAAAACTAATAATAATTAATGATAACACAAAAGGCCATAAAACGTAAGTGATATAACCTAGATGACAGAGTACCAGATGGGCAAAAATAACTAGAAAATTTACCGAAGCGAACATAACCCAAAATGGCTGCCGATATCTCGGCAGGACAATCGCTTCCAAAACTAAAAACCACCATATTGGAAACAGAACAAATGCCCGGTACTGCAATAAGCTGCCAAAACAAACTATGGTACTTAACATTGGTAAGGGTGAAGTAGCAACGTCAGTCATGTTGAAATAACGAGAAACTCTTCGAAAAAACACTGTGGCCAAACAAATTCAACTTGCTCGCAAGTCCAAAAACAGAAGGATGACCTGGTGAGCGCGAGTGGTAGGTGTCGGTAGGGTAACCCAACTGTATTCTCTAGGGCCTGTCACGGCCCTCCCCCTTTGATGAAGGGATTATCTAAATGGAAGACAGCCTGTGAATAGTGTTTTACAAACGCCCTTGTTAGATATACGACACTAACAAGGTGCTCGCGCGAGAGGGTTGTAACCTCTGCATTCCCTGCTTTTAATTTTCTCTGGTATATTTGGAAGATTTATATCAGAAAAAGTACAAAGAAGGACTTTTTCACCGGCCATCACAGGTCGACCCAGAAATACCTACTCTGGTGGAGGTGGGAGGAGCTTGTTGCCAGTAGTGGAACGGCTGGAGGAGGCGAGCTGGGAGAGCTGGCCCTCAACCTTATCCCTGGCACTCTTCGCCCCTTGGGACCAGGGCAAAGCCATACTGGCCTTAGCGGGTTTCTGAGTGCCAAAGACTCGGTTCAGGACCTTGTCCTTGCCCTCACGAGGAGGAACCTCAGGTCCTTGATCCCGTTGAGATGCCTCATCCGAGTCCAGACCTGCCAGAAGGCATGCTCTGACTCTGCTGCTCTCCCCTGGAGAGCTGGCAGCAAAGTCTCCCGTCCCAAAAGGGTCTACTTGGGGGAACTCTTAAAGAGTCCTTCAGTTCCCTCCAAGGAGGGATACGGAACTCCAACAAAGAAGTCTGAGGGCCCTAACACGGGACGATTCTCCTGCTCGAGGTGGGGTTTCTCCCATTGGTGCGGTGGGAGAAGTTCTCCCCTTGGTAGAGGGAGCGCGCTGGTGCTCGCGCGATGAGAAAAACCCAGGGGTCGCAGGCGAGAGACTGTTGAAAACACTCACGCGCCGCGAAGGCGCGCAGGGGTGCGAGCGAGACTTCATAGGGTGAGCAGGAATCAGATTGACGTGCAGGAACATAATGAAAAGCCCGTGAAAATGTCGGCGCGCGCCCGTACGAGGTTGTTGGCGCTTCAAGGTCATCGGCGCTTGTGCGCGAAAGAAGATTGACAGTGCTTAAAGATCGACAGTGCTTAAAGATCGACGGCGCTTAAAGATCGTCGGCGCTTATGTGCGCAGGAAGATTGTCGGCGTTTGCGCGCGTAAGAAGATCGTCGGCGCTTGCGCGCGTAAGATCGTCGGCGCTTGCGCACGTAAGAAGATCGTTGGCGCGGTGAACCATCGGAGCCTGCGCGTGGACGATAGACGGACCTTACGTGCGTAGGAGATCGTCAGCGCTAGCGCGCCAAAGAAGATCGTCTACGCTTGAAGATCGTCTCCGGTTGCGCGCGTAAGAAGATCGATGGCGGTTGCGCGCGTAAGAAAATCGATGGCGCTTGCGCGTGTAAGATGATCTTCAGCGCTCGCTCGCAAAAGAAGATCGTCGGCCAAGATGATCGTTGGCGCTTGCGCATGTAAGAAGATCGTCAGAGCTAGCGCGCAAAAGAAGATCGTCGGCACTTGCGCGTGTACGAAGATCGTTGGCGTAAGAAGATCGCCGGCGAGCACGAGCGCGTGCTAGGATGAAGGTACAGCTGACAGGACGATCAGGAACTGGGTTCATCAACACTGGAAGTTCTGGTGAGCGTCTGTGCGCTAAGTCAGGACTAGAAGAGGATTCTTCTGGATGGAAGTCTCAGGAACAGCAGAAACAGTAGGCGAGCGCTTGCACGCAGGAAAACGTTGGCGCGCAGGGGATACCTGGCGCTTAAGGGACTTACTCACAGTGTGAGAAAGCCCCTTTTGCCCCGAAGGGACCGGTGCCCGTTGGATAACGGGGTGTGCGGGCGCCCACAGCGTCAGCAGCCAGGTCTAGGAGATGGCGAACTGCGGAGAGTCCCGAACAACAAGCTGGTCTAAACAGGAAAAATCCTCCGAAGAGGAGTCTCTATGAGTGGCCTCTCTCGCGAACGAGAGAGGTGAACACTTCGTAGAAGAAACTAGAAGACACTGATGATGGCGCCCCTTAGGGCCGTTGGATCAGAAAGCTGACCTATAAGGAGCAATCCTCCGAAGAGTAGTCCTTAGGAGTGGCCTCCGTCGGGAACGAGAGAGGTCACAAGATTGATCCTGCAGCTGCTCAGCCCCTTGTGCATGGTTACAAGAGCAGTCGCTCAGCACCAAGAGCATAACTGCCCGAGGACCAGGAAAACCCATCCAGGAATTATTAAGATATGAGAAGTTCCCCCTCTGCAGGGGAAAAAACTCTGCACAGGAGAACTTCTAAGAGAAGGGAACACGCCCATGATGATGTCCTAGAGAGACGGCAGCAACAGCAGACTCCCCAGGCACAAACAGGGCAGCTCTGCTTTGTTGGCACACCTAGGCAAATGAAGAAAAAACTGGATCGTTAACTGGGAAAATAAAATAAATTATTAGTTAACAAAAATTCCCCCGGGAGGAACTCCGAAGAGAAACCCCCAGGGAATAGAAAACATAAGAATTACAAATTAAGTATGCGCCCTCCTCCCCCACTGACATTCACGGGAGAAGGGGGAGGGCAGAGAACTGTAACAAAAACAGAATTATAACAGCTATAATTATGTAATTCATCTAAGAATGTTCACAAATAGTAAGAACCACTGAACCCCGAAGGGAAGTGTTCTCCACAGAAAGCTGAAAAGTTAACAAATACAATTAGATTTCATTAAAAATAATCTTGACAAATAAAGGGAATAGCAACCCAACCCGCAAGGGAAAAAAGCTTCCGTAATAGTACGTTGTAGTAGTAAAAGGGTGAATGAGCTCGAGTAGAGGGGTCAATCTAAACTCCCCTGTTCCCTTCGCTGAGAATCCAAGTTCCCCGTAGGGAAGGAGGAACAGCGGAGGAAACAGATGAATGAAGAAAGTCCAGAGATGATGATTCCCCACGGCGGCCGAATTATCGGAAGCCGAAGGAACGACCGAAGGACCAAGGGAGAGGCCGCGCCCCATGAAGTGAAACCGCGGTGGCCTGGTTCTACGCGGTGACGTTGTCGTACACTACACACACAGCACAAACACAGAAAAGGAAACTTACTATACTGTATTTCTATACACAAATATATACATAAACATAAAGAATGTTTATATATATATATATATTAAGAAAAAGTAAGTACAGTCGCTCCCCTACTTACGAACATTCGAGTTACGAACAACGGTACATACGAACACAAATTGAAGGAAGTCCAAACATGTTCGTAAACATCCGTAGATTTCATCTCAAGTTAAATTCTCTCTCTCTCTCTCTCTCTCTCTCTCTCTCTCTCTCTCTCTCTCTCTCTCTCTCTCTCTCTCTCTCTCCGTATTTTGATTTTTAATGCAGTTAAATCTTCACATTTCTTTGAAATGAAAAAATTCTTTATATCCTTATTCGATGTTTCAATTAAGGGAATAGTAACGGATCGGAAGAAAACCACTTGATTTGCCTCTCGCCTTCCGCCAGAAGAAATATAACGTCATCAGACTTTTGGCATTTTTTTTTATTTCTTAACATATTAGAAATATCTTCAAGATGAATATTACATCAGCGCCAATATGTTACAGAAAATCAGTTTCCCTACAGTTCTTATTAGGTATCATGCGAAATCGTTGTAGCTCTTTCTGTGTGTGTGTGTGTGTGTGTGTGTGTGTGTGTGTGTGTGTGTGTGTGTGTGTGCTCTGTCAATCGCATATGGGTAGTTAATTCTAAAGCTTCATACAGTATTCAATTTTTCGTTCAATATTAAGCCTTCATATTTCATTAGACATTATTGTGTTTAATTGTGGTTTATTAAAGCACGTTCATTTTTTTTTTTTTTTTTTTTTTTTTTTTTTTTTTTTTTTTTTTTTTTTTTTTTTTTTTGAGCATTTCAATAATCAACAATTACTTTTGATTTACTTTTGGTTGGGAGATCAGCTGATCTCAAGGTCACGCTGCAGTACAGTATTACGATTATGCGCACATATAGTTCGAAATCTCTTCATAGTGAATATTACAACAGCGCCAATGTATTATAGGGTATCACATTTTCCATACAGTTCGTTGATAGACCTTATTATTAGTTATACACGGAATACGCACCCCCCCCCCTCTCTCTCTCTCTCTCTCTCTCTCTCTCTCTCTCTCTCTCTCTCTCTCTCTCTCTCTCTCTCTCCGTATTTTGATTTTTAATGCAGTTAAATCTTCATATTTCTTTGAAAATTATTAAAAAATTCTTTATATCCTTATTCGATGTTTCGATTATGGGAATAGTAACGGATCGGAAGAAAATCACTTGATTTGCCTCTCACTTTCCGCCAGAAGAAATATAACGTCATCAGACTTTTTTTTTCTTAACTTTACGGTAAGTTGTACTAATCTCATAACTAATGATACAGACCACTAAAACACTTGATATCGTTACTCGGTGTTTCGATTATGGGAATGCTGTAATAAGATTACTCAGCAACATAATGAAAGGAAATCATTCGGTTTGTCAGCGCGCTTCCGCCAAATACATGACGTCACAAGATACGTGACGTATACTCTACAAAGAATGATTCCGTCGGTCAAAATTGAAATAAAACAATTCAGTAAACTAACCTTCTGCATTTTATTTAACAATACCAAAACAACCATGAAGCAGTTAAATGTACAGTACTGTTACATACAGTAAATACAGTACGGTACAAGTCAGCTGATTTGATAAGCGTGAAAAGGTAAACGTTACAGTACAGTACATATTGCAAATGGCCGCTTGTTTACGTAAGTTTCTAGCAAAAAAATTGGGTAATGGAACAATAAAATATCTTTCAGTACATTTATTTAAAAAGGAATTAATGTACAGTACTGTACTAAATGTACAGTACACTATATTTACTACGATTTTACTTAAAGTCAGCTGATTCAGAAATGCAGTGCATATGTATGGCCGATTGTTTGTGCAAGTTTCCATTATGTAGTGTGCAGTACAGGATAATAAAAAAACATACTGTACTGAACTTTACAGTATTATACAGACTACTGTAATATGATAAAGTAAAATATTTGTAATAACCTACTTTATATGAAATGGGGCTATTTGTTGACTTCTACTGCTGAAAATCGTAGACATCTGAGTTAGGTTACGCTTACTCCAGACCAAAATTTAACACTAACGACTTACGAACAATACGACTTACGAACAGACTCTCGGTCCCTATTGTGTTCGTAAGTTGGGGACTGTCTGTACCGTAAAGACAAAACATTAATGGCTGCCAAGCGAGGGTGGGAGCTGACACGTCTGCCCATCACCCGAGCCAAAAGCAAAGAGAATCAGTTCACCGGTGTGTGAGGGGGTAGTTAACCCTCGTTAAAAATCTAATGGCTTGCCATTTCAGCTACGCCAAAAGTAATACCCTATGTAAATAGCGTGGTTTGTATTTCGGTTACGAAACAAATGCATTTTATAGTAACATACAAAATGTTAGTGAATCATAGCAACCATAAAATCATACAGGTAATTTCAGAAATACTAGTCTCATCTGAAAAGGAAACGATTATAATGCCACCTGACTGAAAATTTTCTAATAAACATTTCTGTAATTGGCTGTCTTTACACACTTGTGTGAAAAACACATGGCACACGTGTTAACTCTTTATGCAATTTTTCACCTTTAGTATCTGGAACAGTCCATAGTGACACTTCACTTTACGTGTTGTGCTGTGAAGTGTCAAAACGCACACCCTGCACATAACAGTCCCAATTAATTCACTGTTCCTCGCAGCATTAAGCGACAGGTTTTAGAACACTGCCTGCCGCCACCATAAATCTCATAATCTCGTGCACTTGCTTCGCGTAGTGTTTGAAAACCACTCTGAATGACTTCCATCCAGTATACAAGCGAAGACGTTCAAAATCCATATACAGTGAGCCCTCGCTACTTCGCGGTTCGACCATCGCGGATTCACGACTCCGCGACTTTTTTCATTAAATACGGCATCCGATTTCATCAGCAAACCACTATTTTTGGGGGAAACATCATTTTATTCTAGAAAATTGCTACTCTTTAAATAGTTAATTGCACATTAAGAAAGCGTGTACTTTTGTTTTTAAATTTCGGGTGTGTTTTAAAAATCGAGTATTGTTGACTTCTTTTTGTTTTACTTTTGGCTGTGATCAGATCAGCTGACGTCTAGCTGCCGGTCTCAAGAATATGCGCGTACGAAGTATTGTTTATACCATTTCTTAACTTATTCAAACCATCTATACAGTTGATATTACATAAGCACCAATGTGATATAACCTATCATATTTTTTTGTTTATTACATTTAAAACAACACTCACTCACTCACTCACTCACTCACTCACTGTGTGGGCTATTTTTCACTACCTGTTATTCCTTACCTCTATCTCACTAACAAATGAAATCTTTGTTGCTTCAAAAAGTTTCATTTATATTGAAAATCAATCATGATTCAATTTTCCTTACTTTCTCCAATCTCGCACTGTCACATCGAACATTATAGCGATACAGTAACTTAATTCTTCGACAACTTTAAAAATCGGCCTAGTACTTGCTGCTTCTCTTACTTTTTTTTTTTTTTTAGATGGTTTCATAATTGATGGGGGTACAAGTTGACTTATAAGTGAAGTTAGGAAAAGTATTTTGGATATGGAATGGAGAATCATCTTTAGTAACAGTTTATAATTATCGTAAATTATCATTCGGTCATTAGCGGCAGTTTGTTATTGTTGATTAAACGCAAAAAAAAAAAAAAAAAAAAAAAAAGTTTTCCTGCTTTACTACGTATGTATGATTTTATATAGATACGGTAAATAATGTTTGTAATAACATACCTACTAAAAGCTTTTAATATCATTATTTATCACTTTCATCATGCACGTTTAATGTCTTCGTTTGTTTATTACGATCGAAGATGGAGCGTACAGAGAAAAACATTATTTAAATGGCATTCATTTCATTTATTTGGAATTCCTAATATAAACTAAGTCAAACATTGGTAATAACAAAATCAACATATAATCAATACTTGGTAAGATTGCTCTCGATGCAAAAACTAACCTATACACAGATGTGTAAATGCATCTGTTTCTTCATTACGATCAGAGATAAACGTAAACAAAACATTGGTTGTCATTTTTTATCGTGCTTTTTGGCGTGTTTAGGAAACGCATGATATAAAATCGCCTTTAATATTTGTGCCTGTTTTAGTTTAGGGTACTGTAGTACATGCATTAAGTGTTCTGTACATTAAAGGGTAGTTTGTTAACAGTACTACGTAAAGGGAAGGTTTTAAAAGTCTGAATATACAGGTTAATTAAATACGTAAATATGGTGTCCCTACTTCGCGGATTTTTCAGCTATCGCGGCCGGTTTGTAACCTATCGACCACGATAAACGAGGGTTCACTGTACTGGA
>NC_090738.1:17017849-17025349 GCF_036898095.1 Palaemon carinicauda | reverse complement strand
AAATAAATTTCTACCTCATATTTGGGATCGAACCCTAGCCCCTTCAAATGAAAGGCCAGGTAACTTCCATTCATACAACCAGATGTTCTAAAAGAAGTCAGAACCTAACTGCTACCTGCAGTTCAGGATTTACCTGGTGAAACATCAGTCTCTTACCAGCCAGTTTTCCCCGACTTCCGGGCGCCTAGTTGACCCAATAGCTAGCTTTTTATATTGGAATTACCCATAATGAATCAATAGGGATGAAAATCAATACATTATCGTGTTCAAATAGAAATAAATTTCTACGTCATAATTAAGTTTGAACCCTAAAAGTCCAGGTAGCGACCTGGCATTTCATTTCAAGGGGTTAGCGTTCGATCCCAAGAATGAGGTAGAAATTTATTTCTATTTGAATACGATATTTTGTTAATTTTCATCCACATCAACTCATTATGGGTATTTCCAGCTAAAAAGCTATCAATTGTGTCACCTAGTGGGCTGCGAGGTCGGGGAAAACTCTCTGGTAAGAGACTGATGTTTCGGCGGGTAAATCGTGAACAGAAGGTAGCAGTTAGGCTTCGACTTCTTTCAAAG
This sequence comes from Palaemon carinicauda, assembly GCF_036898095.1. Taxonomy (NCBI): domain Eukaryota; kingdom Metazoa; phylum Arthropoda; class Malacostraca; order Decapoda; family Palaemonidae; genus Palaemon; species Palaemon carinicauda. Next base: position 17,024,773 of record NC_090738.1, on the reverse strand, counting down.
CCTCTGGCGGTATGGATGAAAGCGAGCTAGCCTTTTATTTTTAGGGGTTAGGGTTCTATCCCAAGTATGAGGTAGAAATTTATTTCTATTTGAAAACGATATTGTGTTGATTTTCATCCACATTGATTCATTAGCGGTAATTCCTACTCAAAAGGATATTAGTTGAATCACTTAGTGGGATGGGAAATCAGGGAAAGCTTTCTGGTAAGAGACTGATGTTTCGCCATGTAAATTCTGACCAGCAGGTAGCAGTTAGGTTCCGATGTATTTTATAGCCTCTAGTGGTATGGTTCGTACTAACCTGGCCTTTTATTTGAAGAGGCTGAGGTTTCGATACCAAGTATGAGGTAGAAATTTATATATATATATATATATATATATATATATATATATATATATATATATATATATATATATATATATATATATATATATATATATATATATTTATACATATATATAATGTATATATATGCAAATATATATCAATATATATATATATATATATATATATATATATATATATATATATATATATATATATATATATATATATACATATATATATATATATATATATATATATATATATATATATATATATATATATATATATGTATATATATATATATATATATATATACATATATATATATACATATATATATATATATATATATATATATATATATATATATATATATATATATATATATATATATATATATATATATATATATATATATACATATATATATATATATATATATATATATATACATATATATATATATATATATATATATATATATAATTAACACAATAAATAATTAACAAAATTCCCCGACGGGAAACACCACGATCTCAACTAGAGCGAGTCAAATATTTAATAAGCAATCACACAACAGATAATTAACATAATCCCCCGACGGGAAACACCACACTCTAAACTACAGAGTCAAATATTTAATAAGCAAACACACTATAGATATTCAACATAATTCCCCGAAAGGAAACACCACACTCAACTAGAGAGAGTCAAATAAATCATAAACTATACTAAACACTAAATATATAAATGTTTTTACAATATTTGAGGCTGGAGGAAAAAAAAAAAACACCAACAGCTCCAAATAAGGTAGCGACTCCACAGACACTCTGCTACTGTAGGGAGTACAGCTCCGTAGCACTCCTTATCAAAGACTAGGAAATATAGCCCCAATCCAAAAAAAAAAGGTTAATAAAGGATCATACCTGGCAACTATCTCCCTACTTGACACCCTCGAGCTCCAAGATCCAGCAGCTGACCATGGCGAGGAAGCGTCGACAGGGGTGTCTCTCCCGAGTCCACCTCAAAGCTAGGATCTCTATGTCGGCCCTGCAGACTGCAGAAGAGAACATGCAGGAACTGCAAAACACCAAAGGTGGCAGCAATGCACGTGCTAAAAGACGTTGAAAGTTAATGTTGCAATCCTCGTAAAAGCCCCACAAGCCTGCTGCTGAAGTATGTCTTGGAAACCTTGATCTCAGACTGTTTACTTTAGCAAACGAGTTCCTCACTGGTAAACACAGGTGTCTCTTTCCATATAAGGACTCAGAAAACACAGAACAGAAACAAAGCGTTAAACATGACACTTATGAATCATTAAGTGAGCTGGGAGAAGGATAAAGCAGCACTTCAACAGAAAAAAACTGTGAATTTACCATTATAGCCTTATAATTTAGAGTTTTATACTAATTTCCCATAGAACAAATAAATGCAGAAACAAGGCTGATAAAAGTCAAATAAAAAATTACGTTAATACATAATACCTTCCTCCCTGAAGAAAAAAAAATTAAACAAATTTTTTTTCTCTATATATATAAATGGAAATGCACATGTAAAGTAAGAACAATAAGTAGTATATAATAAACCAAACACTAAACAAAAAGTACCCTAAAAAATACAAACCAAGAGCTTTATATAACTTACCATTATTTTAACGATCTAATATTACCATACTTCGTCAAAAATCTCCAACTTTATGGAAACAGACCTAACTAAACCTAAATAAACTTAACAGTACACCCACAGACAATATACCTGCATCATAGCCAAAAAGGTCACATATATTATTATACAATCAAAAGTCTTAGTAAATTGGAACAAATCAGTAATTAATTTAGGGGAACCTTTAGAAAACACCAAAGTGTATACCACTCAAAGAAAAACTCCTAAATTCTATCTACAAAGCTATTATTTAAACAGAACTACATCCTAACAAAATTTGTCCATACAACCTCAAATGGAGAAACGAGCAAGGCAGCGTATGAGAAGGGTCAAGCTAGTATACTAAATTCTAGAAAGGGTACCAGGAATTTTTTTTTGTCAGTCCCTTTAACATGTTTTATAACCAAATTAAATTCCTGAAGAAAAAGGGCCCAGCGCAAAATCCTCTGGATTGATCCCTTCATCCGCTCGATGAAAACCGGAGGATTGTGATCTGTCCATATCTCAATCTGGAAAGAAAAATTTGTCACATATGGCTTGAAATAGTTAAGAGCTCGGACCAAAAAAAGAGCTTTCTTTTCTATAGTGGAGTAACGTTTTTCAGCCACCTGAAGCTTTTTACTATAGTAAGACATAGGATGAACACCGTCCTCTTTTCTCTGAAAAAGGACACCTCCAATGCCAACGTCACTGGCATCTACTGCTATAATAAAAGGTTTCTGAAAATCTGGGGAAATCAAAATGGGGTTTGTAATTAATACTAATTTAAGTTTATTAAAAGATTCTTCGCACTGATCCGACCAACAAAACTTTTTTCCTTTTTCTAATGAACTAGTAAGAGACTGAGCAATATCAGAGTAATTACGCACAAATCTGCGGTAATAACCTATCATGCGCAACACTCTTCTTACCTCTCTAACATTACCAGGCCTTTTCAAATTTATAATTGCCATGAGATTAGCTTCTTACAGAGCCACCTGACCTAAACCATCCTCATGACCCATATAACAAATCTTGGCCTGACCCAATTCGCACTTAGCCAAATTAACAACTAACTCTGCAGACCTAAGGGCTTCAAAAACCTTACCTAACCTTAACATGTGAGTATCCCAGTTATTACTATATGCTACCAAGTCATCAAGATAAATTTCCACTCCTTTTAAACCACAAATTACACTATTCATGAGCCTTTGAAAAGTACATGCAGCATTTTTCATTTCAAAAGGCATAACTTTACACTCATAAAGTCGAAACGGAGTGACAAAGGCCGATATTTCACAAGCTCGGTCGGATAAAGGAACATGCCAATAACCGTTTAAAAGATCCAACTTAGGAATAGATTTGGCAGAACCTATCCGATCTAGACAATCATCAATACAAGGGAGAGGAAAAGAATGATTTTCCGCATGGGCGTTCACTTTATGGTAGTGCGTGCACACACATGCGAAACATACCGTCTGCTTTCTTTACTAGTAGAATAGGAAAACTCCAGTGACTTACTGATGGTTGAATAAAGTTATATTTCAATATATACTGACCAAATACCACTTTACGGAGTTCAGCCAATAAGGAGTCTGCTTCACAGGGGAAGCATCACCTACATCAACATCATGACTTAAAATATTTGTCCTACCTGAAGCATCCTGAAAAAGATATGAAAAGGAATATATTAAATTCAGTACATATTCCCGTTTGTTAACATCTAAATGATCTAACTTACTTTTTAACATCTCCAAATTATGCCTATTGTCACCCAATGCATACGAAGGAAACTGACACCCTAACTCGTCAGAGTCCTTTGGAGACACATCCAATACCAGAGAGACTGGCTCGTACACTTTCACTAATGGATTACCTTGCTTACCAATATAAGGATTCAGACGATTAACATGAAATATTCTACATTTACGGTTTGAACCGGGAGCTTCAATTTCCTAGTTAATCTCTGACAGTTTCATCGAAACTTTCCAAGGGCCCTTATATCTTGGTTCAAGGAAACTATCTGGGTCCATACTCAGCACAAAAACCAACTCCCCAGTTCAAAGTTGTTCTTCATTACTGACTTGGACCGTTCCATATTTTCCCTGGCGAACTTCTAGCCACTAACCTTTCTTCCCTCCAAGTATTCCACAAATCCTTTTATATTTATTTCCTCCTTCCGGCTGGACTTGAGCATTTCAAAAACCATTTCAAATGGTCCACGGACCTTTTGCCCAAATACCAACTCGAAAGGAGCTACACTAGTGGAAGAGTTAGGGTGATTCCTAATTGCAAAGAGGGCAAAAGGGAGGGCTTTGTCCTAGTCACTATCATTATCATAACACTGTTTCTTCAGGACAGACTTGAGGCTCTGGTAGAACGTTTTCACCACTCCTTGACTCTAAGAGTGATAAGGTACGTTGGTAACGTGCTAAATGGCCAGTTCAGCACACTTACCCCTAAATACCTTACTCGTGAAATTCGTCCCACAGTCAGTCTGAATTACGCGAAGGAAACCATAACTGGAAAAGAAATCCATTAATTTTTCAAAGATAACTTTGGAAGTAATACTCCTCATAGGTATAGCGTCAGGAAAGCGAGAGGCTCTATCCATGATACTTAGTAAGTATACATAATCTGTTTTAGTTTTGGGTAAGGGACCTACCACATCATTTACTAATTCAGAAAATGGATCACCTATAGTGGGTATTGGATGCGACGGGGCTTTAGGGATCCACTGATTTGGTTTACGCATAAACTGACAAGCCTCACACTCTCTGATAAACTGCATCATACTCAATTTAATTCCAGGCCACCAAAAATACCTAGCCCGACTATGAAAAGATTTTAACACACCCAAATAACCTGAAAAAAAATAAGATATGAGCTAACTGCAAAACGGAATTTCTTAATTGAGAACGTACCATAATCAGCTCCACCCGACCAGTTTTATTAGAATTATCAGATGCAGGACGCCTAACCTATATAATAAGCCCTTTATAACTCCATATTAACAACTTCATTACAACTACTCTCTACTGGCTGGGCATTAAAACATCTAACTCTACACTACTTAACATCAAGACATCATCGCCATCCACATCAAGCAAATTAGCAGCTTTGGCATTTACTGATAATATAGGCAACAGCTCCCGTCCTTCACTATCCAGCATATCATTTCCCAGGATCCAATCAATATGCGGAATAGATAGACTATCCACCACAGCCAACTCAGTGTCGTGATTATATCCTGGAGAAGACATGCGGACATTAACCAAAGGAGCGGACAAAACTGAATCCAGAAAACCTCCCAATAATACAAAATTTCCAGTATATTTCTAAAAACCATTTAGAGCCCTCTTCAGGACTAACGACCTGGCAGAACCAGTGTCCCTAAAAAGCTTCACCTGGACAACACGAGAGCCCAAAATCAACTTTCCAGGCCACATATATTTGTCGTATTTGAGTCATGATTGGGGATTAGAAACATTAGGTTTACTACTATTCACATAACTACTCTCTACTACAGGTGTGTCTACAGGACTACTGCTACTAACCTCTGACTCATTAATAACCAATGCTACAGGACTTTGATTATTTTGCTCTTGGTACATCCTGCGAGCATTACACTGGTTTGGAAATGCCCGGGCTTGTTGCACCAATAACAGCTTCCTTTACGGCCTGAGGTTTTATTCCTATTATACCTGTTATTTCCCCCACCTGGGAAGTCTTTATTAGCAAAAATTTTAGGGGGAGGAGGACCTCCTTGGACTCTACCCACATCACTATCACCTGAAAAAGAATTATTATTAATATTACCAATCTTGTGGATATAGGAAGTCGACTTGGTTGTTTCCCCTCTTCTACCACTATTAGGGGGGAGGGGGGCAAGATATTTGATTATTTAAAGTCATAATTAAAACTACCGCTACCTGATCGATGAGTCAATACAAACTCATTTGCTTATTGAGCGGCACTACTCAATTTCACACTTTTTACCTCCTCCAAGTGAGCTCTGAACTTCGTGCTAAAGGACTTCTTAAACTCCTCAAGGAGCAAAAGTTCACGCAGCACAGCGAAATTGCCAATCTGACAACTTTTCAACCAGTTGTCGAACTGTTCCTCCTTGACGCGCGCAAACTCCAAGAAAGACTATGGTAGGTGTTTTGTATAATTACGAAACCGAAGGGACCCAGTCGTAAGACTTTAAAATTTAAGCTTTTACCCTCTGGTAATCCCCAGCTACTCCGTCCTCCAAGGCACTATACACCCGCATTGCCTTGCCCACCAACCTACACTGAATAAGCACAGTCAACATTTCTGCGTGCCAAGACCATCGGGAGGCCATACCCTCAAATGCATTGAAGAACTCAGGGACATCCTTTTTGTCAAACACCAGCACCAACTTAAGTGCAGCACCTATATTAAACCTGTCTTGGTAGGTAATTTTAGGGGCACTTATCGAATTGCCCCACTACAACCTAGTCATCTCTATATTGAATTTTACCATCACCAACTCATGACGACTTCCCCGCTCGTTCTCCTTAAAGTTGATTTTTTGCAACTCTAGGCGCTTACAAATGAGGTTTTATTCGTTTTCCTCGTTGGAATATATATATATATATATATATATATATATATATATATATATATATATATATATATATATATATATATATATATATATATATATATATATATATATATAAGCATATCTATCTTCATATATGAATACATACATATACATATACATACATAGACATATATACATACACACCCATATATATACATATATATATATATATATATATATATATATATATATATATATATATATATATATATATATATATATATATATATATATATATATATATATATATATTTATATATATATATATATATATATATATATATATATATATATATATATGTATATATATATATACTCACGT
>NC_090738.1:17005349-17012849 GCF_036898095.1 Palaemon carinicauda | reverse complement strand
TAAATAAGTCACAAAAATCTTTTAATATCTAAATCGCTCAGCCAAGGGCTCCCATAAATACATATTATATATGTATATATATATATATATATATATATATATATATATATATATATATATAGAGAGAGAGAGAGAGAGAGAGAGAGAGAGAGAGATATATATATATATATATATATATATATATATATATATATATATATATATATACATATATATATATATATATATATATATATATATATATATATATATACTTATATATACATATGTATACATATATATATATATATATATATATATATATATATATATATATATATATATAAATATATATATATATATATATATATATATATATATATATATATATATATATTTATATATACATATATATATATATATATATATATATATATATATAGCATGTGTATATGTATAAATTACTATCACTAAAACTTCCACCTTTGTGGTGTTAGTTTTTATTTTGATGTTTTAAAAAGGTGTCAATGTTTTTCACGAAAAACAATGTGTTATGTTTCTGTTAACCTTCATTGTTATTTCTAATCTACTTTGAATAGCAATGCCAAAACGTATTTGTTATCTATTTTCTATCGTCATCCTTTATCCTGAAAGACAAAAATTCTCAATAAAAGGAAACGAGGATGAAATGACAAATATTGAATTTTTATACAGTATTTCACTATATGAATTTTAAATGCCTTACCTAAGGTGAAACTTATGCATTGACTAACAAAGGGGGAAAGAAAATATGATATGAAAGACCTGATATTAAAGAAACGAACGAAAAATATTTTTGAATAATTAGATATGATAAACAAGAGAAACATTTCCTAAACCAAAAGGAGAGAAATGACTAAATTCGTCTTGTGACTGCAGGGTGGTGGAAAACTTTACATAATTCATCCATTCCCCTTGAGACCACCAAAACAGAAAACTATGCCGTTGCTTCCTAAGATTAACAGTTCAGAGGCTTCCGGCTGCTGACATGCAGGCTGTGATAATATTGTAGGTCACTGTGTTGCCTCATAATGTCATCTGATAGTTCTTTCCGCGGGAACTACAGAACTCTTTTGAAACAGGTGAACGTCTTTCGGCAGTGATGACACTTGTGAATCACCTTCTGAAGGCTCAGAGATATCTGAACGAGTGATTAGGATTAAGGTCCAAAGAATAAAAAGTAGGCTTGCTTCGTTCATGGCTTTCTTGTGTTCGATTCGGGTACTGTTTTTTTATCTTTTGCTAGGATTTTCAAATTGTGGAGAGGAGCTTGACTTATTTTTCGTTACTACAAATCAATAATGGATCAAGGTTGTGTTTTAGCAATTCGAGGGAAGTTCGTTTTAAATTCAGATGGAACGTTATATACACTTATTTCATATGGTTATTCTGATGAAATGAATTGACTAACTAAAAAGAACAGGGGTTTTTGTGGCCAATTAGATACATACGTGTCAGGTGATTGCTAGACTACGGTTCAAGTCCTATTCCGACTCATTAGTTTCTTTAATGGCTGCAACCTCACCATCTTTGTGAGTTAAGGGGGGAGTGGGGGAGGGCCAATAGGTCTGCCTGCTGAGTTATCGGCATCCATGGCCAAACTCTCTCTGGTCCTAGTTTGGGTGGAGATTGGTCTTGAGCTCTGATCATAGGAATGTATGGTCACTCTCTATGGCCTTGGCCTGCTTGCTAGGGCCATATTACTGTCCATTGCCTCTGCCATTCATGAGCGGTATAATCAAATGAATAAAAACCGAAGATTAACACTCCTGGAAACTCTATAGCATATCCCTTTTGTCTTTTCCCTTTCATTCATAATTGAAAGTTCGAATAAAGAAACTATATATGTAGTTAGGATTCTATGTAAATACCACTGATTAATTGTTATCCTTCCTCATTGGATTATCATTGCTGAAAAAAAAATGGTTCGTTATTCTCGAGCCACATCTTTCATATCAATATTAGCATAACATCAATAATAATAATAATAATAATAATAATAATAATAATAATAATAATAATAATAATAATAATAATAAAGCAATCGGTGATTTCTGACTTCCTCCAAAATCTAATGGAGTCGTCCATGACCTAAGTTCTGTCTGGTGAAAATTTCATTAAAATCCATCAAGTAGTTTTGACGTAATCCTGTCCACAGACACACACACACAAACTAATAAATAAATAAACAGACTGGAAAATATAATCTACTTGACAAAAGTAATGAAGTAATTCCAGGAAACTAGTTGTCAAAAGATCAGGTGTTAGATATTAGAAATTGCAGTCTTTTAAAATTACCGGAAAAGATCACTAAGAGAGGAAAAATTAAATGTTAGATACACACACACACACACACACATATATATATATATATATATATATATATATATATATATATATATATATATATATATATATATGAATACATATATATATATATATATATATATATATATATATATATATATATATATATATATATATATATATATATATATATATATGTGTGTTTTTTTCAAAAAGGCCCATAAAAGAAACACAGGAAATATGAATAAATCACACTATATTTCGGTCAATAAACATCGACCCTCTTCAGGATGTAAGGTAAAAGTGAGAATTACAGTGGAGAGTGACGGTTTATATATGAAAGCAAAAGGGTGTGTTCAATTGTTCTATAGTTGTTATAATTGCTGGAAGGATTAGCCAAATTTAATTACATTCAGGTGCGTGTTCTTATTGTTGAGCAGCTTGGAGGAAGTCTTGACCTCTGATGCATGTCTGGTGGTCGGTCTCCGTGGATTATCTTCTTAATGATAGGGTTGAGAAGAGTATTGTCCACTGTGTCAGCTTTCCATTGGCCCCCACATAGGTTCATTGTGTTTGATTGATTTATGATGGCTGATTCCAGGATTTTCCTTCTGTACGGACAGGTACTCTTAAAAAGCAAAGACGACTCACTCCAGTTAATCTGGTGCCCTAAATCCCTAAGGTGAATGAAAATCAACGAGTTTTCATACCCATATCTAACAGATCTTTTGTGTTCGGATAATCTTTGAGATAGCGAACGGCCAGTTTGCCCAACGTACACTTTTTCACAATCCCTACATGGTACTTTGTAAACGCCGGATTCTATCTCTCTTTTATTTTGATAAACATTAATAAGGGCGCTTCCTATGGTCTTTGGATATGAAAAAACAAAAGACCATAAGAAGCGCCCTTATTAATGTTTATCAAAATAAAAAAGAAATAGAATCCGGCGTTTACAAAGTACCATGTAGGGATTGTGAAAAAGTGTACGTTGGGCAAACTGGTCGTTCGCTATCTCAAAGATTATCCGAACACAAAAGATCTGTTAGATATGGGTATGAAAACTCGGGGATTTTCATTCACCTTAGGGATTTAGGGCACCAGATTAACTGGAGTGAGTCGTCTTTGCTTTTTAAGAGTACCTGTCCGTACAGAAGGAAAATCCTGGAATCAGCCATCATAAATCAATCAAACACAATGAACCTATGTGGGGGCCAATGGAAAGCTGACACAGTGGACAATACTCTTCTCAACCCTATCATTAAGAAGATAATCCACGGAGACCGACCACCAGACATGCATCAGAGGTCAAGACTTCCTCCAAGCTGCTCAACAATAAGAACACGCACCTGAATGTAATTAAATTTGGCTAATCCTTCCAGCAATTATAACAACTATAGAACAATTGAACACACCCTTTTGCTTTCATATATAAACCGTCACTCTCCACTGTAATTCTCACTTTTACCTTACATCCTGAAGAGGGTCGATGTTTATTGACCGAAATATAGTGTGATTTATTCATATTTCCTGTGTTTCTTTTATGGGCCTTTTTGAAAAAAACATGTTAAACTGTTCGATTACAGTTATAGATAAGACATATATATATATATATATATATATATATATATATATATATATATATATATATATATATATATATATATATATATATATATATATATATATATTCTCTTCTCTCTTTTATTAACAACTTCCTTTTGTGCTTTTGCTTGCGAACCAAGCAGCTATTCAAAATTAACTTGGACCTTCCATGAACTTTTCTCTTTTTGATCGAAGGACATGCATATGCTCGTAGAGCAATTAAACAATATAAATATTCACTCGCCTTTGATGGACGATCCAAGACCAAAATTGCTAATAGAATATTGCTGACAGCTCTCTGCCTCCTTTTAGCAACAACAACACTTTTCAAATTCATTTTGCTGAGGAAACATTTTCCTCGTGAACATCATTCACAGTTTACCCGTTTACGAAATTAAGTTTATAACTGTTTTTCTAAACGTGTTTAAAACCTTGTTTTCATTAGAGAAGGATTCTTCGTTAGAGGAATGTCTCACTGAACTAAAATCAAGAAAAGTCATGATTGATCAAAAGGCCACGTTAGTAGAAAAGATTGACAACTGGGAAATTTTGAAAATGGGATTGGATGTTGCTATGTAAAACCTAAGGGTCATAAATGTGGACGGAAGACAGAGTAAAGGGTGCGAGTCATGTAAAAGATTCGAAGTCCTGTTGATGAGGGAAGATGATAGCACTGACGCTTCTTATCTATTTACTCAGTTGAGGAAGTTTAACTTTTAGTCGCTGCATAGAAGATTAAAATGAACAATACTTGTCTTTTTATTCTCTACGATCACCATCTCATCCAGCATCATAGATGCCCACCGTTATAGAAATAAGTAAATACTTTTCCTGTAAAACCACGTCCCGGCAAAGATAGATATTTTTCCTAGAAAGCACATCAATGTAGTTTGATAGTACACGTATGAAACCTGCTTACCATCCTCATAAACATTATCGTGAACATTCTTCCTCTTCTTTCTCTCCTTATGGCTTCGCATCTCACCAGCCTCTCTCACCTCATCAGGCTTAAGACTCACTTTCCCAGCATCAGCAAATTTTCAACTTTATAAGATTCAATTTCATCTCGGTGGATTATCGTCTTCCGCCTTAAAGTTGGGTGATGATGTTTGAATGCATCGATATGCTGTCAAATAGTAAAGGTCTTTCGAATCTGATTTGTAGATAATGGAAATCGTTCAAATTCCGATAAACTGGGTCGTTTTGGAAAAGTTCTGATTTATTCAAAGTCCTTCAAGATCTTGGATGATACTGACAAATATAAAAAACAAATCCCTAGTAATTTTTAATATTAATAAAATCTGAATAATTTTGAAGATGAGTTCTAAACTATTTTCAAACTGATGCGTCTTAAATTGGAGGTTTTCATGTAGTAAGTTGGCCCAGGGACCAGCCACCCGTTGAGATACTACCACTAGAGTGTTATTGGATCCTTTGACTGGCCAAATGGTATTACATTGGATCTATCTATGGTTACGACTTATATTTCCTTTTCCTGCACATAAACCGAATAATCAGGCATATTTATTACACACATTCTCTGCTTTTCTCATAACACTGATAGCGTTTGGTAACCGTAAAATTCTTCTTCACTGAAGGGGTTAATTACTCAGTGATTATTTTACACTTGGTAAAAGTAGGAAAGACGCTAGTTATGATAAGCAAATCTTCTATGCGAAGAACAATCCTAAATCAAACCATTATTCTCTGTTCTTGGATAGTGCCGTCAATTCTATCTCCTGAATGTAGATCTGGGGTTGCTGAATCCCCTAATAGAGATCTAGCTAAATTTTGTATATAGTGCAAATTATTGGGTATAAAGTTGAATCCTAACAATACTCAAAATATAATTGTAATTAGGTCAAGGACCGTGGCTCTTCAACATCCGGATCTCAGCATTGGAAATGATTCTTTAACTTTTTATGACTTTTGAGATTTTAGGTGTGATTCTCGACAGCAAATTTACTTTTGAACAACACATCAGGTCTGTGTCTTCTTCAATTGCACAAAAAAATATGGCTTATTGAGAAAGTCTTTCAAGATTTTCGGTAATCAATCTATTCTGAAGAAGTATTTTACTTCATTCACTTTACTTTTTTTCGAGTATTGTTCTCCTGTCTGGTCTTCAGTTGATTCTCATCTTAATTTGTTGGACAGGAATTTATGGTTTATTAATTTTTTTATTTCTGATTTAGATATTAACCTTTGGCACCGTCGTTCAATTAGTTCATTATGCATGTTCCATAAGATTTTTTATAATTCTGACCACCCTTTACATTCAGATATTCCTGCACAGTTCTATCCTGTTCGTAATAATGTGTATGTAGTTAATTCTAATAGCCAGGACCTTCTCCACCATGAGGCTCAATACTACACAGTATTCTAGATGTTTTATGCCAGTTGTGACCAAGTTGTGAAATGATATTCCTAATCGGGTAATTGAATCAGTAGAACTTCAAAAGTTAAAACTCGCGTCAAATGCTTTTCTGTTGAACAGGCTTGCATAAGTCCTTTTATAGTTTATAAATAATTATTTTGTAATGTTGTTAATCTTTTTAAAGTATTTTATTTCAATTTTCACTATTTTTTATATCGATTATTCATTTCCTGTTTCCTTTCCTCACAAGGCTATTTTTCTCTGTGGGAGCCCTTGGTCTTATAGCATCTTGCTTTTCCAACTAGGATTGTAACCTAGCTAGTAATAATAATAATAATAATAATAATAATAATAATAATAATAATAATAATAGTAATAATAATAATAATGGTAAGTTCTGATATCATTCTACTGCTGACAAGTTTTGACAGATTTGGATACAGACAAGTTTTTATGAGTTTCGATGCAAAAAAGTTTCAAGTTACCTTAAAAGAGATAAAATCAAATATCTTTTAATTCCGTCGCACTGTACATTATTTCCAAGTAGCTTACTTTCTGAGACTGTCCAAATTGCGACCATATATTGGATACATGTCCTTTCCAAATAAATTTAGTTTATCAAAGTTAATAAAATTTTTAATCTTTCGGTAGAAGAGTGTTTATATCTTAGTTTTATCATGTTTATAGTCTCAAGTAAATATCTGGAAAATTTTGAACTTTTCATAAAAAAAATGTAAAACTAAATTCACCATTTATTTTCTCGTTGGTGGAAATAACCCTGCGTATTGCTTTGATTTATTCTAAGTGCGCTTAAGTAACAACTGAGGGGAACCAAAGTTTTCTCAGCCTCGGAGATATAAGAATCATTATTCGTTGATGTGAACGTTTGTTTTTATTTTCCATAACTTTTGGAAAGATATATGCAGTTTCATAACAAAATAATTGGACGCATATATATATATATATATATATATATATATATATATATATATATATATATATATATATATAAATATATACATTTAAATATATGTATATATATATATATATATGTATATATATATATATATATATATATATATATATATATATATATTTCTATATATATATATATATATATATATATATATATATATATATACATATATATATAAGTATAAATATATATATATATATATATATATATATATATA
>NC_090738.1:16980033-16982533 GCF_036898095.1 Palaemon carinicauda | reverse complement strand
TTTGACTGACCAGATAGTACTACATCGTATCCTTCTCACTCTTTGCGACTTATTTTCCTCAGTAATCTAAAATTCCAATGTTACAGCTAAACCTGTAGGTTGGCCAGAGCACCAGCTATCCGTTGAATACCACCGCTAGAGACTTATGGGTTCTTGTGACTGGCCGGACGGTACTACATTGGATCCTTCTCTCTGGTTACGGTTCATTTTCCTTTTGCCCCCACACAAACACCGAATAGTCTGGCCGATTCCTCACATATTCTCCTCTGTTCTCATACCCCAGATGCAGATTACCAGGCAATTCTTCTTCACCCTAGGGGTTACTGCACTTTCATTTTTCAGTGGCCACTTTCCTCTCTGTAAGGGTAGAAGGGACTCTTTAGCTATGTCAAGCAGCTCTTCTACATGAAGGACACTACAACATCAAACCATTGTTCTCTAGTCTTAAGTAGTGCGATAGCCACTGTACCATGGTCTTCCAATGTCACTTGATTGAGGGTACATTCGCAAACACTATTCTATGTTATTTCTCTTCCTCATGTTTTGTTAAGGTTTTTAAACTATATTTAGATATTTATTTTAATGTTACTCTTCTGAAATATTTCATTTTTTCTTGTTTCCTTTCCTCACTTTGCTATTTTTCCTGTTGGAACCCTTGGGCTTATAACATTCTACTTTTCCAACTAGCAATTGATAATAATAATAATAATAATAATAATAATAATAATAATAATAAAATTAATAATAATAATAATAATAATAATAATATTGTCTTTACTAATCTTAAATTGAAACGTTACAATTGAATCTTTCAATTTAATCACTAATGTTAAATTCCATCGTTACAGCTGAACATTTCTATTTCCTCACTAATCTATAATTGCAGCATTACAGCTAAATCTTCCAATTTCATCACTAATCTAAAATTCTAACTTTACAGATAAACATTCCAATTCCTTCCCTAATCTTTAATTACAATATTACAGCAGAAATATTTCATTTTCTCTCCAATGTAGAACTCCAACGTTGCATCTGATCATTTCATTTATCTCACTGATCTGAGATTCCAATGTTAGAATTGAACCTTTACATTTTCTCACCAATCTAAAATTCAAACGTTACGGAATAACCTTCCAATTCTAACGTTATAGCTGAGTATTTTCCTTTCCTTGCTAATCTAAAATTCCAAAATTATAACTGAACATTTCTATTTACCCACTGATCTAAAATTATAACTTTATATATAATCCTATCAATTTCGTAACTTATCAAACACTCCAATGTTATGACTCATCATTTTCATTTCTTCAGTGATCCTAAATTTCAACCTTACGATTGAACTCTCCAATTTCCTTATCAATCTAAGATATCGACGTTACATATGAACCGTTTAGTTTCCTCATTGATTTACAGTTGAAAATTTTCATTTCCTCACTAATTTCAAATTTCTGTGTTACAGCTAAACATTTGAATTTGTTTAATAACATAAAATTACAATGTTAAAACTCAACATTTTTACTAGTAATCTAATCTAAAATTCCAATGTTACAGCTGAATCTTTCAATAGCCTCACTAATCAAAAATTCCAATTTTACAGCTGAATCTTTCAGTTTCATCACTAATCTAAAATTTCAATCTTGTAACTGAACATTACAATTTCCTCAAGGCTCTAAAATTCTAGCTTTACAGCTGAACATTTCCTCTTTTTCTACATTCTGATATTCCAATATTACAGATGAATATTATAATTTCATCACTGATCTAAAATTCCCATATTAAGGCTGAATTTTTCAATTTGATCACGAATATAAAATTCCAACGTTACAGCTGAAACTTTCAATATCGTCACTAATCCAAAATTCCAACATTACAGCTGTTTTTTTTTCCAATTTCATCACCAATCAAAAACTCCAATATTATAGCTGAACCTTTCTATTTTTTCACTAATCCAAAATTCCTATATCACAGCTGATTCTTCTATTTTCAAAACTGATCTAAAACTCCAAAGTTATAGATGAACATTTAAATTACCATAGGAATCTAAAGGGTTAACTTTACAGATGAAAATTTAAATATCCTTACTAATATGAAATTCCGTCATAATCTAAAAAGCCAGTGTTACAGCTGAACCCTTCAATTTCATCACTATTCTAAAATTTAATCATGGCTGAATATTTAAATTTCCTTTAGAATCTAAAATTTAAATTTTAAAGATGAACATTTTAAATTTCCTAACCTGTCTAAAATTCCAAACGTTATAGATTAGTATTTAAATTTCCCCCAAAAATATAAAATTCCAATGTTACCAATAAACATTTAAATTTCCTCACTAGTTTAAAATTAAAATATGACAGCTGAAACTTTCTATTTCCTTGATTTGTCAGTTATTTAAAATTCCAACCTTACAGCTGAATCTTTCAATTCAATCACTAATCTAAAATTTCAACGTTACATCAAAACACTTTTATTTCCTCTATAACCTAAACTTCCAACAATACAG
>NC_090738.1:16970033-16975033 GCF_036898095.1 Palaemon carinicauda | reverse complement strand
GGATAGTCTACCTATTCCGGGTGTTGATTGTATCCAGGGAAATGATATGCTGGATCGTGAAGGACGGGAGCTGTTCCCTATATTATCAGTAAATGCTAGTCCCGTGGCAGTTATTACTCGGTCCTCAGCAATAGCTGCTAATTTACTTGGTGTGGATGGTGATGATGACTTGATGTTAAGTAGTGTATAGTTAGATATTTTAAGGCCCGGCCAGTAGAGAGTAGTTGTGATGAAGTAGTTAATATGAAACTTGATTGGGACAGAGCTGCTTTTATTAAAGCTCAAAAGGATGAATTTAATTTTGATTTGGGTAATGTGGAGGATCTGACTAAAACTAGGTTTGGAGTTGTAAAGGGCTTATTATGTAGATTAGGCGTCCCGCATCTGATAATTTGAATAAAACTGGTCGGGTGGAACTGATTATGGTACCTTCCAATTTAGAAATTCTGTTTTGCAGTTAGCTCCCACTATTTTTTTTTCCACGTCATTTGGGTGTGTTTGAACCTTTTCATAGTCGGGCTAGGTATTTTTGGTGGCCTGGAATTAAATTGAGTATGAAGCAGTTTATCAGAGAGTGTGAGGCTTGTCAAGTTGTGCGTAAACCAAATTAGTGGATCCCTAAAGCCCCATTGCTTCCCATACCCACTATAGGTGATCCATTTTCTGAATTAGTAATTGATGTGGTAGGTCCCTTACCCAAAACTAAAACAGGTTACGTATATTTGCTAAGTATCATGGATACAGCCTCTCGCTTTTCTGAAGCTATACATATGAGGCGTATTACTTCCAAATTTTTCTTTGAAAAATTAATGGATTTCTTTTCCAGTTATGGTTTCCTTCGTGTAATTCAGACTGACTGAGGGACGAATTTCACGAGTAGGGTATTTAAGCGTAAGTGTGCTGAACTGGCCATTTAGCACGTTACCAGCGTACCTTATCACTCGGAGAGTCAAGGAGTGGTGAAAACGTTCTACCAGACCCTCAAGTCTGTCCTTAAGAAACATTGTTATGATAATGATAGTGACCAGGACAAAGCCCTCCCTTTTGCCCTCTTTGCTATTAGGAATCACCCTAACTCTTCCGCTGGTGTAGCTCCTTTCGAGTTGGTATTTGGGCAAAAAGTCCATGGACCATCGGAAATTTATTTTTGAAATGCTCAAGTCTAACCGGAAGGAGGAATGAATTGAATATAAAAGGGTTTGTGGAAGACTTGAAGGGAAGAATGGTTAGTGGCTAAAAGTTTCCAGGGAAAATTTGGAACGGTCCAAGTAAGTGATGAAGAACAACTTTGACAAAAAGGTAAAGGTACGGTCATTTGAACCTCGGAGTTGGTTTTTGTGCTGAGTATGGACCCAGATAGTTTCCTCGAGCCAAGATATAAGGTTCCTTTGAAAGTTTTGAGGAAACTGTCAGAGATTAACAATGAAATTGAAGCTCCCGGCTCAAGCCGTAAATGTAGAATATTTCATGTTAATCGTCTGAAACCTTATATTGGTAAGCATGGTAATCCATTAGCGATAGTGTACGAGCCAGTCTCTCTGTTATTGAATGTGTCTCTCAAGGACTCTGACGAGTTACGGTGTCAGTTTCCTTCGGATGCATTGGGTGACAATAAGCAAAATTTAGTGATGTTAAAAAGTTAGATCATTTAGATGTTACTAAACAGCAATATGTACTGAATTTAATATATTCCTTTTCATATCTTTTTCAGGATGCTCCAGGTAGGACAAATATTTTAAGTCATGATGTTGATATAGGTGATGCTTCCCCTGTGAAGCAGAGTCCTCATCGGCTGAACCCGGTCAAGTAGGATTTGGTCAGTATATGTTGAAACATAACCTTATTCAACCATCAGTATGTCCCTGGAGTTCTCTTATTGTAATAGTAAAGAAAGCAGACGGTATGTCTCGCATGTGTGTCTACTACCATAAAATGAACGCCCATACGTAAAATGATTCTTTTCCTTTCCCTTGTATTGATGATTGTCTGGATTGGATAGGTTCTGCCAAATCTATTTCTAAGTTGGATCTTTTAAAGGGTTATTGGCATGTTTCTTTATCGGACCGAGCTTGTGAAATATCTGCCTTTGTCACGTCGTTTGGCCTTTATGAGTGTAAGGTTATGCATTTTGGAATGAAAAATGCTGCATGTACTTTTCCAAGGCTCATGAATAGTGTAATTTGTGGTTTGAAAGGAGTGGAAATTTATCTTGATGACTTGGTAGTATATAGTAATTACTGGGATACTCATATGTTACGGCTACGTAAGGATTTTGAAGCCCTTATGTCTGCAGAGTTAGTTGTTAATTTGGCTAAGTGTGAATTAAGTCAGGCCAAGGTTTGTTATCTGGGTCATGAGGTTGGTTTAGGTCAGGTGGCTCTGTAAGAAGCTAATCTCATGGCAATTATAAATTTGAAAATGCCGGGTACTGTTAGAGAGGTAAGAAGAGTGTTGGGCATGACAGGTTATTACCACAGATTTGTGCGTAACTACTCTGATCTTGCTCAGCCTCTTACTAGTTTATTAGAAAAAGGAAAAAAGTTCTGGTGGCCAGATCAGTGCGAAGAATCTTTTAATAAACTTAAATTGGTATTAATTACTAACCCCATTTTGATTTCCCCAGATTTTCGGAAGCCTTTTATTATAGCAGTAGATGCCAGTGACGTTGGCATTAGAGGTGTCCTTTTTCAGGGAAAGGAGGACGGCGTTCATCCTGTGTCTTACTATAGTAAAAAGCTTCAGGTGGCTGAAAAACGTTACTCCACTATAGAAAAAAAGCTCTTTTTTTTGGTCCGAGCTCTTAACTATTTCAAGCCGCATGTGACAAATTTTTCTTCCCGATTGAGATATGGACAGATCACAATCCTCTGGTTTTCATCGAGTGGATGAAGAGAGCAAAAGAGAAGATTTTGTGCTGGGCTTTTTTTTTGCGGGAATTTAATTTGGTTGTAAAACATGTTAAAGGGACTGACAAAAAAATTCCTGATACCCTTTCAAGAGTTCAGTGTACTAGCTTGATCCTTCTCATACACCACCTTGCTCGTTTCTCCATTTGATATTGTATGAAATTTTTTTATTAGGATGTAGTTCTGTTTAAATAATAGCTATGTAGATAAAATTTAGGAGTTTTTCTTTGAGTGGTATACACTCTAGTGTTTTCTAAAGGTTCCCCTAACCCTTTTACCCCCAGGCTATTTGGAAATTTCCAACCCTTAACCCACAGGGGTTAATTTTTTTCAAGCACATTTTGCAGTATATTTTTTTAAATCGCTCTAACAGCCTTAATTCTCGTCATAGAGAGGTCAGGTTGGTCTCATTCTCTTGGGAAAATGCCTGAAGTTTTTTCAAAAACATATAAAAAATATGCCCAAAAAAATTTAGATAGCAGTATTTTGTAACCCCTAAATTAATTACTGATTTGTTCCGATATACTAAGACTTTTGATTGTTTAATAATATATATGACTTTTTGGGCTATGATGCCAGTGCATTGTCTATGGGCGTACTGTTAAGTATATTTAGGTTTAGTTAGATCTGTGTCCATAAAGTTGGATATTTTTGACGAAGTACGGGAATATTAGATCTTTAAAATAAGGGTAAATTATATAAAGCTCTTGGTTTCTATTTTTTAGGGGTACTTTCTGTTTGGTTTTAAGTTTATTATGTACTACTTATTGTTCTTACTTTACATGTGCATTTCCATTTATATATATATAAAAAAAATTATAATTCTTCTGTTTAATTATTTTTTTTTTCGGGGAGGAAGGTATTATGTATTAACGTAATTTTTTATTTGACTTTTATCAGCCTTGTCTCTGCCTTTATTTGTTTCATGTGAAATTAGTATAAAACTCTAATTTATAAGGCTATAATGGTAAATTTAATTTTGTTTTGGTTGTAGTGCTGCTTTGTCCTTCTCCCCGCTCACTTAATGATTTATAAGTGTCTAGTTTAACGCTTTGTTTCTTTTCTGTATTTTCTGAGTCCTTGGTGGGAAGAGTCACAGGTGTTTACCAGTGAGGAACTCGTTTGCCAAAGTAAACAGTCTGAGCTCAAGGTTTCCAAGACATACTTCAGCAGCTGGCATGTGGGGCTTTTACGAGGATTGCAACACCAACTTTCAACGTCTTTTAGCAGGTACATTTCTGCCACCTTCGGTGTTTTACAGTTCCTGCGTGTTCTCTTCTGCAGTCCGCAGGGCCGACGCAGAGATCCTGGCTTTGAGGTGGACTAGGGAGAGACACCCCCGTCGACGCATCCTCGCCATGGTCAGCTTGGAGCTCGTTGGTGTCAACTAGGGAGACAGTTGCCAGATAGGATCCTTTATTAACCTTTTTTTTTAATTGGGGCTATATTTCCCTGCCTTTGATGAGAAGTGCTACGGAGCTGTACTCCCTACAGTAGCAGAGTGTCTGTGGAGTCGCTACCTTGTTTGGAGCTGTGGGTGTTTTTTTTTCAGCCTCAAAGAGTGTAAGAACATTTATATATTTAGTGTTTAGTATAGTTTATAATTTATTTGACTATCTCTAGTTGAGTGTGGCGTTTCCCGTCGGGGAATTATGTTAGATATCTATTGCATGTTTGCTTATTGAATATTTGACTATCTCTAGTTGAGAGTGTGGTGTTTCCCGTCGGGGAATTATGTTAATTATCTGTTGTGTGTTTGCTTATTAAATATTTGACTCTCTCTAGTTGAGATCGTGGTGTTTCCCGTTGGGGTATTATGTTAATTACCTATTGTGTCTTTGCTTATTAAATATTTGACTCTCTAGTTGAGAGTATGGCGTTTCCCGTCTGGGAATTATGTTAATTATCTATTGTGTGTTTGCTTATTAAATATTTGACTCTCTTTAGTTGAGAGTATGGTGTTTCCCGTCAGGGAATTATGTTAGATATCTATTGCGTGTTTGCTTATTAGATATTTGACTCTCTCTAGTTGAGAGTGTGGTGTTGCCCGTCGGGGAATTATGTTAATTATCTGTTGTGTGTTTGCTTGTTAAA
>NC_090738.1:16962533-16965033 GCF_036898095.1 Palaemon carinicauda | reverse complement strand
AGGGGGAAAGAAAATATGATATGGAAGACCTGATATTAAGGAAACGAACGAAAAATATTTTTGAATAATTAGATATGATAGACAAGAGGAACATTACCTCAACCAAAAGAAGATAAATGACTAAATTCGTCTCGGGACTCCAGGGTGACAGAAAACTTTACATAATTCATCCATTCCCCTTGAGACCACCAACACAAAAAAAACTAAGCCTTTGCTTCCTAAGATTAACAGTTTAGAGGCTTCCGCAGCTGACATGCAGGCTGTGATAATATTGTAGGTCATTGCGTTGCCTCATAATGTCACCTGATACTTCTTTCCGCCAGAACTACTGAACCCTTTTGAAACAGGTGAACGTCTTTTAATCGGCAGTGGTGACACTTGTGGATCACCTTCTGAAGGCTCAGAGATATCTGAACGAGTGATTAGCATCAAGGTCCAAAGAATAAAAAGTAGGCTTGCTTCGTTCATGGCTTTCTTGTGTTCGTTTCGGGTACTGTTTCTTTATCTTTTGCTAGGACTTTCAAATTGAGGAGAGGAGCTTGACTTATTTTTCGTTACTACAAATCAATAATGGATCAAGGTTGTGTTTTAGCAATTCGAGGGAAGTTCGTTTTAAATTCAGATGGAACGTTATATACACTTATTTCATATGGTTATTCTAATGAAATGAATTGACTAACTAAAAAGAACAGGGGTTTTCGTGGTCAATTAGATACATACGTGTCAGGTGATTGCTAGACTACGGTTCAAGTCCTATTCACACTCATTAGTTTCTTTAATGGCTGCAACCTCACCATCTTTGTGAGTTAAGGAGGGAGTGGGGGAGGGCCAATAGGTCTGCATGCTGAGTTATCAGCATCCATTGCCAAACTCTCTCTGGTCCTGGTTTGGGTGGAGATTGGTCTTGAGCTCTGATCATAGGAATGTATGGTCACTCTCTATGGCCTTGGCCTGCTTGCTAGGGCCATATTACTGTCCATTGCCTCTGCCATTCATGAGCGGTATAATCAAATGAATAAAAACTAATGATTAACACTCCTGGAAACTCTATAGCATATCCCTTTTGTCTTTTCCCTTTCATTCATAACTGAAAGTTCGAACAAAGAAACTATATATGTAGTTAGGATTCTATGTAAATACCACTGATTAATTGTTATCCTTTCTCATTGGATTATCATTGCTGAAAAACAAAAAATGGTTCCTTATTCTCAAGCCACATCTTTCATATCAATATTAGCATAACATCAATAATAATAATAATAATAATAATAATAATAATAATAATAATAATAATAATAATAATAATAATAATAATAATAATAACAACAGCAACAACAACAACAATAACAATAATAATAATAATAACAATAATAATAATAATAATAATAATAATAATAATAATAATAATAATAATAATAATAATAATATTGAAGCAATCGGTGATTTCTGACTTCCTCCAAAATCTAATGGAGTCGTCCATGACCTAAGTTCTGTCTGGTGAAAATTTCATTAAAATCCATCAAGTAGTTTTGACATAATCCTGTCCACAGACACACACACACAAACTAATAAATAAATAAACAGACTGGAAATTATAATCTACTTGACAAAGGTAATGAAGTAATTCCAGGAAACTAGTTGTCAAAAGATCAGGTGTTAGATATTAGAAATTGCAGTCCTCTAAACTTACCGGAAAAGATCACTAAGAGAGGAAAAATTAAATTTTAGACATATATATATATATATATATATATATATATATATATATATATATACATATATATATATATATATATATATATATATATATATATATATATATATATATATATATATATATATATATATGTATATATATATATATATATATATATATATATATATATATATATATGTATATATATATATATATATATATATATATATATATATATATATATATATATATATATATATATATATATATTTATATATATATATATATATATATATATATATATATATATATATATATATATATATATATATATATATATATTTATTCTCTCTTCTCTCTCTTTTATTAAAAACTTCCTTTTGTGCTTTTGCTTGCGAACCAAGCAGCTATTCAAAATTAACTTGGACCTTCCATGAACTTTTCTCTTTTTGATCGAAGGACATGCATATGCTCGCAGAGCAATTAAACAATGTAAATATTCACTCGCCTTTGATGGACGATCCAAGACCAAAATTGCTAATAGAATATTTCTGACAGCTCTCTGCCTCCTTTTAGCAACAACAATACTTTTCACATTCATTTTGCTGAGGAAACATTTTCCTCGTGAACATCATTCACAGTTTACCTGTTTACGAAATGAAGTTTATAACTGTTTTTTTTTAGACGTGTTTAAAACCTTGTTTTCATTAGAGAAGGATTCTTCGTTAGAGGAATATCTCACTGAACTAAAAACAAGAAACGTCATGATTGATCAAAAGGCCACGTTAGTAGAAAAGATTGACA
>NC_090738.1:16947533-16955033 GCF_036898095.1 Palaemon carinicauda | reverse complement strand
GTCTAAAAGAAAAAAACATTAAATGCCACTTTTAAGATACCGAGGTATCAATGTCATAAAAGTCTGTATTACAAATCAATGACATTAGCGTTAGAAACGCTCGGCACACATGTCTGCACTTATGCTAAGTTCACCTTCAGAAATGGAACAGTCTACATGGGCAACACAGTGCCCTCACTTAGTTTGTAGTACAGTATGTAACTACACACTCACCCTGGAATTAATCGTCCCAATTAAGACCACTGTTCCTCGCAGAGTTAAACAGTAGGGTTAACACCGCGACCCACTGCTTCCACAGATCTCTTTAGTTCCTCTACTTGCTTCGCATAGTGGCGAAAGAACACTCTGGAAGACTTCCAGCCAGTGTATGAACGGAGATGTTCAAAATCCATACAATTAAAGAAATTTAAGGATGAGGCAACTTTCCTCGGATCGTGACCTGCGGGTGTATTGTCAGGATCCGCTCCGCGAATAAAATATGTGATTCTCGCTCTGAGTTGATTCAGAGATAAATTTGAGCCTGATGTTTCTCCCCTGAATAGTTGACCACCCTTGAAGTCTGAAGTTCTATGAAGATAGACCTTTAGGCATTCTACTGAACATAGAGATGCATCTTCTTTCAGAGGGCAGATTCTCCAGGGACCCCACCTGTTGGTGGGTAACTCATTCTTGGCGAGAAACGTAGGATCCGGAAACAGGTTCAGTTCTCCCCCATCCAGGAACTGAACACGACCTGCCTCTCTCGAGAGGGCTACAATCTCACTAACCCTGGCCCCGGACGCGAGTGCAAATAGGAAAATAACTTTTTGTGTCAAATCCTTTAACGCACACTCTTCATTGCTCAACAGAGAAGCGAAATGAAGAACTTGTCTAAAGACCATGAAATGGGCTTTGGAGGTGCTGAAGGTCTGAGCCTAGCGCAGGCTTTCGGGACTTTATTAAAGATCTCGTTACCTAGGTCGACCTGGAAGGCATATAGAATGGGTCTTGTCAAAGCAGACTTACACGCTGAAATCGTGTTAGCTGCCCATCCTTGACCATGGAGGTGGAGAAGAAAGATAAGCAGAAGTCTGTCAAGATCTCCTGCGGATTCTTCGCCTTGACAAAAGGCCACCCATTTTCTCCAAGATGACTCATATTGCCTTCTAGTAGATTTGCACTTATATTCCTCAAGGAAGTCTATGCTGGCTTTCGAAATCCCGAAACGCTTTCTCACCGCTAGGGAGAGAAAATCATGAGCTGCAGGGTCCGGGTTTTCTGTAATGAAGCGCAGACAGTTGACTTCTGGACTCGCTGGGTCAGAACTGGATCTGGTAGCGGTACAAACTTCAGCTACAGTTCCAATGCCAGGGGGAACCACACGCTGTTCGGCCACTTGTGGGCCACTATTGCCGCTACCCCTTGAAGTATCTCAGTTTGTTGAGGACCCTCAACAGAAGGTTGTGAGGAGGGAACAGATAAATCTTGGACCATCTGTTCCAGTCGAGGGACATTGCGTCCACTGCTTCCGCTAAGGGGTCCTCGTACGGGGCACGTACAGGGGCAACTTCTTGTTGTCTTTCGTCGCAAAGAGGTCTATCTGCAGTTCTGGGACTTGATTCAGAATGAAGGAGAATGATCCTGCGTCTAAGGACCATTCCGACTCTATCGGTGTGAACCTGGATAGAGCGTCCGCCGTCACATTGCGGAATCCTTGAAGGTGAACTGCCGACAGGTACCACTTCTTCTTTTCCGCCAATCGGAAGATGGCCAACATCACCTGGTTGAGAGGTGGTGACCTCGATCCTTGTCGATTCAAGTATCTCACAACTACCTCGCTGTCCATCACCAACCTTATGTGGATCGAGTGACGCGGGGAGACTTTCTTTAAGGTAAGGAGCACTGCCATAGCTTCTAGAAAGTTTTATGTGAAAGGTCTTGAATAGCTTGGACCAAGTCCCCTGGACTTTTTTCCGATGAGAGTGACCTCCCCATCCCTCCTTCGAGGCGTCTGAGTGAATCGTCACCGACGGGGGAGGTGGCTGAAGAAGAACCGACTTCTTTAGATGTCTGGCTTGGGACCAAGGCCTGAGAAGAGTACTTAGCCGAAGCGGCTGGTCTTCTCAGATCTCTTCGCGCGTTTGATGCATAACTTCTCCAAACTCCGATTGCATCCTTTAGCTGTGCTCTTAGCACTGGGTCTGTCACCGAAGCAAACTGGAGAGAGCCCAGTACCCTCTCCTGCTCGCGTCTTGATATCCTTTAGGAATCTAGAAGTCTCTTGACAGAACCCGCTATCTCCTTCCTTTTCTTCGCCGGGATGGAGAAACGGTGTGACAAAAGGTCCCAGTGGATTCCCAGCCACTGGAACTTTTAAGATGGAGAAAGTCGAGACTTTTTTCTGTTGATCTTGAAGCCTAGGTACTCTAGGAACTGGATCACTTGACTGGAAGCTTGCAAGCATTCTGTCTCGGATGCTGCCCACACCAACCAGTCGTCCAGGTAGGCTACTACCTGAATTCCCTTTAGGCGTAATTGTTTGAGAGCTACGCTCGCAAGCTTCGTAAAAATCCTTGGGGCTATGTTTAGCCCGAATGGCATGGCTCCGAAGGCGTATAGTCTTCATTGTAGCCTGAACCCTAGGTAGGGGGAGAGTCGATGGCTGATTGGAATGTGCCAATAGGCGTCTGACAAGTCTATAGAGACGGAATATGCCCTCTTGGGCAGTAAGGTCCTTATGTGTTGCAGTGTTAGCATTTTGAATTTGCAATTCACTATGAACTTGTTGAGTGGCGACAAGTCCAGAATGACTCTGAGCTTTTCCGAGTCTTTCTTGGGAACACAAAACAGCCTCCCTTAGAAATTGATGGGCTTCACCCTTCGGATCACCTTTTTTCTCCAACAGTTCTTGAACGTACTCCTCCATAACGGGGGTAGAGTGTTGGAAAAACCGAAGGCACGGGGGTGGAGTGCTGTACCAGATCCAGCCCAGTCCATTCTTGAGTAGGCTGTGGGCCCAGGGATCGAAGGTCCACCGATCCCGAAATTTCAGAAGTCTCCCTCCTACCGGTATCACCTCACTTGGACTGCCGTCCTGAGGTCTTGCCTTCCTGACCACGACCACCCCTGAATCCCCTTCCCCTTGAGGGGCGTCTAGACGAGCCTCTGGCTGCTCCTCTAGGCTTTGCTCGAAAGGAAGTAGACTGCCCTTTGAACGCTGGGGTGAATGCTGTGGACTGTGTCGACACGGCCTGGGGTACCCACTGAAAAGTGGTCGAGGTTTGTGCCACGATCTGGGGCACTGGGGGCAATGGCAATTGCAGTTGCTGTTGCTGTCTAACAGACTTGGCTGGCCGAGACGGTAGCCTAGTCCTCATAGTCTTCCTCTTTGGTTGAGGACCCTCATCCGGGGAAGACTTTCTTTTGATAGCCAGGCCCCACTTCTGGAGAAGGTTTCTATTCTCCAAGGCGGCCTTATCAACAACTTCTTTGACCAAGTCGGTAGGGAAAAGGTCTTTTCCCCAAATGTTGGAGGAGATTAGTTTCCTTGGCTCGTGCCTCACCGTAGCCGAGGTGAACACGAACTCCCTACAAGCTCTCCTTGCCTTGACGAAGCCATAAAGGTCCTTCGTCACTGTGGCCAGATGAGTCTTGGCCACCACCATGAACATTTCATGGCCCTTTGGGTCACTTGCCATCGTCTCGAGAGTAGTCTGAAGAGACATTGAGGCAGCCAGTCTTTCTTTTGTCTCGAACTCTCTTTGCAAAAGAAAGTCAGACAGCTATGGGAGGTCCTCGCCGAACTGACGTCCGGCAATATCAGCCTCCAACTTTCCAACTGAGAACGTAAGATGGACGTCCTTCCAGTCTTTGTGGTCCATAGGTAGGGCCAGCGACAAGGGTTTACACTCCTCTAGGGAGGGGCAAGGCTTGCCGGCCTCGACTGCTTTTAGTACAGCCGCAAACCCTTTCTGTAAAAAGGGGAAGGCTCTAGTAGGCGTGGGCACAAAGGAAGGGAGCTTCCTGTTCAATGCGGCTACCTTTGAGTTAGAGAAGCCCCTCTCTTTCATCGAGGATGAAAGTAGAGCTGGAGCCTTAACATGGTCCATCACTATGACCTCCTTCGGCTCTGTCTCCTCCTTTGAAGCTGGTTCCTTCCTCAGCCGGACATAACAGTCCGGATATGATGCCTTGCTGGGCCAGAATTCCACCTCCTCCAGGGGAACTGAGCCCAGCTTATCCGAGATGACGATCTTTCCAGTCGTCATCGGCATGTGCTCAGCATACCTCCATGGGTTAGCATCTGAGCACAAGGGAAGGTCCTTCACATTGAGCTTTTTCTGGGGCCCATGTGATTCTGCAAGGCACTGCATTCGCAGTTCCAATGCAGCCGCCTTCTCCTGATTCTCCTTCTGCATTTGTTGGATCATTCCAACAATAGAAGAGAGGGCCTGTCCCAGCTCTACTGGGAGACCGGCCGATGTTGAGGGAATAGGCTCCGGAATCTGAACCGGAGTAGCCGACACCTCGTCGACCTCTACCTCTACAACGTCTGGGGCTTGAACTTCATCCTGGGCTTCTGCCAGGAGGTCTTCCTCCAGACACTCGTCCACATCAGACATCCTGTCATCTAACTGGATGTCTTGCATCGCGACCGCGACTTCAGCATCCACCTGGATCTGAACTTGTGGGATCTCCTCTTGAGGCTGGGGAATCACTGCATCAGCTGATGCCTTAGGGAAAAGATACGCCATCATCTTCTCACTTGGAAGATAAGGGCCAGAAGTGTTCTTTTGGAAGCCCCTTACCCAGGTACGAAGCTTCTTCCTAGCTATATCCCTTGATTCCGCCGTCCTAGGGGAATCAAAGGCCTCAGTAATCAGGTTAGTGCACACAGTACATACCTGAGGGTCCCAATACCGGAGATCATCCTTGGAGACAGCGCATGCTGCGTGTCTCCTACAAAACTCATGTCCGCAGAGGTTCTTGCTGCGGACGTTGCAGAAAGCACTTCCGCACTTCGGAGGGTCCTTCTGTAAAGAGAAGAAATTTCCATGAGTATCAAGTGAACTATGTATCACTGGATATGCATAGTATAGCATAATAATTCAGAAAGGAAAGACACACTTTTGTTTCCCTCACAACCCATTGTTGCAGCCTTCCAGATAATAAAATCAAATGGTTAATATCTTCTAGAGTAACCAATGCAAAGTTTCCAGAGGAAACAGGGGGAGCTCACACTTAAGCAATGATTTTAAAATCCTGGATAATAGACAGGAAAGAACTCACTTTCCTATCTGTAGGGCAACAGCAAAGGACTGTGCAAGAAAACACAAAAGTGTTAGAACACACAGTGCTGTACCAAAACCCATACTATAGTTTTCCTCTTACTGTATATGTTATACAGTACTGAGGAATACTAGTACAGTATAGGAGGATACGTGCCGGCCGGCACCTGCCGGCCGGCACACACCATAACTAACTTTAAAGTATACTACTTAACAGCTATAAGGCAGCAGAACTCTGGTTCAAATGCATGTGCCGGTCGGCAGCAATTGCCGGCCGGCAACCGCCAATGTCGGCCGGCAATGGCTGCCGGCCGGCAACTACACAAGGTAGTACCCAGCTGCTGGCCACACTCTTGGTGACCGGCAGACAAGGGCTGACATTAGCCGGCCGGCAAAGGTACAGGACCGATGCCAGCCGGCAGCAAAACAACGGGATAAGAGTGTACACTACCTCCAAGCCCGGCAATCCGAAAGAGTGCATATAAGGAAGGGGAGAATCTAATTCAGGCTTCCTGGACAATGCCGTCTGGCTCTACAGGCAGGCATGGATAAGGGACCAAGGGAGGTCCGGGCAGCACTCAAAATATAAGACTCTTGCCGGCCGGCACCTCTGCCGGCCGGCAGGGGGCTGAGTCAATTCCACATCCTAACCTATACTAGGTCCAGATGTAGAACGACGTACAGTACTGTAATGGCTAGGCCATTACGGAGATAGAGGGGGAAGGGACAAAAGAGCGTCCTACCAACCTTGCTTTAGTGACGGATCACCCGCAGCCAAGAAACTTATCTTAGCCTAAGGGAGATCTAAGGGGGGAGGCCAGCAATACTTGCCAGCTCCCAGAGCACCAAAGCAAGGAAGGTGTTGCCACTCCCAGGGAAAGAAACTTATCCTCCCCCGAGAACAGCAACAAGGACTAGTCTGGAAGATCACAAAAGAAGGAATCATATCCACAGAAACCTTCGGTAGTGACCTAAGGAGGCTAAGCCACCTTTGTCTGTGTCAGGCCAGCGAGGGAGACTCTACCCCAAGCCAGACAAGCACAGACTCAGACTAAAAACTCTGTTGTTCTGTCCCTCTTTGAACCAGACTTACTGGAACAGGAAGCTACAGTAACACCCCAGCATAGTTTTATCGAAAATTAATTCGGAAAAAACCACTTAGGGATAAGCCCAAGGCTTAAACAGAGGGAAAGGGATTGCATACCTTCTCCGAAGAAAAGAAAGCAACTGGGGAGTATGAGAAAGTATACTAAGGCTCCATAAGCAACTTAGCCTAGGCACCAAGAGAATCGATTACCTAAATCACCGAAACTCACTCGTATACTATCTTGGAAATATTCCACACAATCTTAAATGTATAAAACATAGCCTAAAGCTTCAATAAAATTTTATTACACTCGGAAAAAACAAAATCATGCATGAAGTACTAGGACCAAATGACTAGGCTACATGGCCTAGCGTAGGCCAGAATGGCGAAAACTTCGCCAAAATAATACTAAGGAAATCCTATGTAATGCTAAATAGCTAGAATTTATTAAAGCAAAACAACCGGGAATGTCGCTCTGACTAACTAAACTTATACCTAGCGAGCGACAGCGTCCATGACGCCTCCGGTAGGCTACGGCTCTTGTAACAAAGATTAATCCTATTAATCACTCAAAAATTTACCAAGAGCCTACATTTATACATAAAAGACATGGTACTCAACTTATCAGAGGCCGACGAAGATGGAGAAGCCATAAAAAGTAGAATAAATCCAAGATTTGCGAGAAACACAGGAAAAAACACCGAGTTGTTAAGCTACGCAAAAAGGAATACAGATGGCGCCAGGATTGGCACCAGGCACGCATACGAATCGGAAGATAGGGAGCCTTGGGAGCGGCTCCCCCTTTTTCTTTCCCGAATTCGTTTCTTGCCAATCGCCCCCTGCGAGATGAAATCTCTGTTCGGGATGCAGATTGCCATGTGGCGTGTCAAGAATACGTCCTCTGATATGTCGCGATATCCCTTTCAGGAGGGATATTCGCTCCAGGAGTTAGAATTCTGGTACCTTAAGGTAAATTCTCTGGGAATATCGCCGTAGTTGTAATATACCCTAGGAAGCTACCCTATAGGAACTTCCATCAGGACGACATGGCTTGAGCCCAAAAATATATATATATATATATATATATATATATATATATATATATATATATATATATATATATATATATATATATATATATATATA
>NC_090738.1:16927533-16935033 GCF_036898095.1 Palaemon carinicauda | reverse complement strand
TACCTTAGCTCCCAGTCCTCTGCGGCCCCTGCTTCTGGGTGATAGGGTCAGCCTCTATCATGGGTACACCCACTCAGGTGGGATGTCTGGGGGTCCGTGGCCGGACCCCTACATCCCTCCTTCTGTCTCTTTCACTATCCGGGTGCCGGTCCCTTGCCGCCTCCACTGTCGGTGATACCCACCTCCTACCTTGGTGACTCATCCCTTAACCTCCGGGCCGCCAGTCCTCCGTGTGGCGGGGGACTTCCGCCTGCCGCCGGCTTCCAGCCGATGGCTCTCCCTCCTTCCTCATAGCTTGGTCGTCCGTCCACCGGCCGGCCCCCGGAGTGCCGGCATCCTCCGCCGGCAGTCCGGTTCTGCTATAACCATCCTTGTTCCTGTCACCAAGCCGGCAACCATCGGCTGCCGGAGCCGCCGCACCCTCCGCCGGCGTGCCGCCGCTGTGCCGGCTGCCGAGACCCTGGTATTACTCTTGACTTCTATATTGTCTTCCCTAATGCCAGAAACTCTGCTGGGGCGGCCTCCGGCGTGCCGGCGGTCTGCCGGAGCCTTCCGGAGGCATCAAGGCGACTTGCACCCCCTTCTACTAGCTATCATCTGATATTGATAGCCCTACACTGCAACCAGATGACTTGTTTACGTAAATAGATCGGTATCTTATTACCGTTCTATTGGTAATCATGCTGTCTTCTTGCATATCACAGATTTCCAGCATGCTGTGTGTATCTTAGCACGGCTGGTTGCCGGAAACCGTTACCCTATGGGATCTTTTAGTCCCCTATTCTGGAACTGAGTGGCCTCAGTCCCAACCTTATATCCTTGACAATTCCCAATAGAATTCTCTCTGCCCTACGGACATTCTATATTGAATTCTATCCTGTGCCTTCGGTCACTTCGGATTGTCCACGGATGAAGGTTACGGTAACCAGCCGAGCGGGATACACGGAGTATGTACCTATCCTATCTCAGCCCTTCCTCTGTGCATCACACCTATTGTCAAGTTAAAATTAATGATTAATATTAACTTTAGTTTAAGAGTCATTCTTATGACCCCCCCCCATACTCATATTCTCTTTCTTTTACAGGAGGAGCAGATGAAGTGTGATCACGACTTCTGTGCCGTGAAACGCCCGCACTTCTACGGGCATACGCCGTGTAGGACCCACACCCCTTGTGCCAACAAGAAAGGGGATCTGAAGTTCTGGGACCCGCAGAACTGTATGGTCTGCCAGGATCGCCTAGTCGATGCCTTTCATAACCCTCCCTCAGCGGAGGTCAGGGACGCTTCTCGGGATAAGCTACGCAAGTGGGTGCGTGGCTTCCAAAAGAACTCCACTGGACCATACCTGGCCACTGAAGAAATGAGGGCCCTTCTGTTCCCAAAGGCCTCCCCTGATTCTGTGATACCCAAAGAACTGATCCCCACCGTCCAGATCACGGTGGAACCAGACGTAGTCATGGCCCAGTCCATGCACGAGTGTCACCTGGATTCCGAGAACGACGAACATATGTCGGATATTTCGGAGGGCACGGAGAAGACCCTTATGGCCCAAGGCGCGGAAGATGAAGAGGACCAGGTGGAATACACCGAGTCGGAGCAGGAGGTCGCTCTGCCTTCCATCACCGCCCCTACTCCTACACCGACGGAAGTGTTTCTCCCGTCTACCTCCGCTACCCCGGAACCCATCCCATCCGCCCAAGAGATGTTCCGGATGATTAATGCCATTATGGACGACAGGCTTAAAGAAACTCACGAGTTCATCAGGTCCATGAAAGGGTCCAAAGACCCGAAGAAGATCTCGGTTAAGGATCTCCCTGCATGCTCACATGCCAACCCTTGGAGGTATGCCGAGCATATGGTTATCGCGACCGGCAGGATCTTTATCAGCGATAAGATCGGCACGGTCCCCCTGGAAGATGTGGAGTTCTTCCCGAACTTTGAGGCTTACCCGGACTGTTACGTCCGGCTTCGTTCTGAACCTGCCTCTAAAGAAGAGACCGAACCCAAGGAGGAGATAGTGTTCGATCTCTCGAAGGCCCAGGCTCTGCTAGCCACCGCATTTAAAAGTAGGGGTTTTACCTGCTCTAAGCTTCCGGCCCTGAGCAAGAAGCACCCTACTTACGTCGCACCCGACGATGCAGTCCTTCCCTTCATGGAAAAGGCCTTCGCTGCGTGCCACAAGGCTGTGGAAGAAGGAAAACCCTGCCCAGCCCTGGAGGAGTGCAGACCCTTCTCCTTAGTAACTCCCCCCGACGCTCGACACTGGAAGGATATCCAGCATACATTCGTGGTGGGAAAGCTAGATCCTGACGTAGCCGGACGTCAGTTTAACGAAGACCTCCCGAAACTCAACGACCACCTCCTTCGTCGGGAACAAGATACGAAGGAAAGGCTTGCAGCATCCATGTCCCACCAGGTACAACTTGATATCATGGCTGGTGACACCAGAGTCCCAGACCACTACATGGTACTCGCCAAATCCCACATGGCAACTCTGGTGAAGGACTTGTACCACTTCATGAAGGGTCGGAGAGCCTGTCGAGAATTCGTGTTTTCAGGTGCCACTGTGAAACACGAACCCCGGAGGCTGATTTCCTCCAACATCTGGGGTAAGCACCTCTTTCCCTCTGACCTTGTGAAAGAGATCACCGACAAGGCCGCCACGGAGAACAGGAACCTTCTCCACAAGTGGGGCATGTCGAAGAAGAGGAAATCCTCCCAGGACGACGGCCCTCAACCTAAGAGGAAATCCTCCAAGCAGAAACCCCAGCAACGTCAACAGAGACGGCAGTTTCCGGGACCCGCTACTCCCCAAGTGGCAGCTCAGCCACAGCAGACCTTTCAGCTGGTCACCCAACCGGTCTTGTCACAGTCGCCGGTTTTCACCCCTGCTTTCGAGCAACAGACGACTACCTTTCGTCCCAAAGGTAGAGGCTCAAACAGAGGTGCAGGCAGAGAAGCATCTCGCCGTCCCTCCAGAACAAAAGGAGGAAGGGGAGCTAGCGTCCGAGGCAGTAAACCCTCGGGACACCAGAAGCAATGAAGTTCTTCCGGTGAGAGGAAGACTCCGCCAATTCCAGGATCGTTGGACCTTCGATCCCTGGGCGCACAGCATCGTCAAGAAGGGTCTAGGCTGGAGTTGGACTCAACCACCCCCAACCTTCCAGCATTTCTTCCAACAATCAACCCCCCTTCTGGAAGAATATGTCCTAGATCTCTTGAACAAGAAGGTGATAAGGAGGGTAAAGTCCACCAGGTTCCAAGGAAGACTGTTTTGCGTCCCCAAGAAAGACTCCGACAAACTCAGAGTCATTCTGGACTTATCCCCCCTCAACAAGTTCATAGCGAACGACAAGTTCAAGATGCTGACTCTTCAACAGATAAGGACCCTTCTGCCTCGAGGTTCTTACACGGTCTCCATAGACCTGGCGGATGCCTACTGGCACGTTCCAATGAACCATCACGCTTCCTCCTACCTAGGATTTTGACTCCAAAGGAAAAGCTACGCCTTCAGGGCCATGCCCTTCGGCCTCAATGTGGCCCATCGGATCTTCACAAAGCTGGCGGACGCCATAGTACAACAGCTCCGCCTCCGAGACGTCCAGGTGATGGCCTACCTCGACGATTGGCTAGTCTGGGCTCCATCGCCCGAGGATTGTTTAAAATCCTGCAGCAAAGTCACCCAGTACCTAGAACACCTGGGATTCAAGATAAACGTGAAGAAATCTCGCCTCTCTCCAGCTCAGAAGTTCCAATGGTTAGGAATCCAGTGGAACCTTCAGTCACACTGCCTTTCCATCCCCCAGAAGAAAAGGAAGGAAATAGCAGGGTCTGTCAAGCGACTACTGAATTCCAAGCGGATCTCAAGACGCCAGCAGGAACGAGTTCTAGGCTCTCTACAGTTCGCCTCAGTGACAAACCCAGTGCTTCGTGCACAGCTAAAGGATGCCGCGGGAGTCTGGAGACGTTCTGCATCCATCGTTCGAAGAGACCTCAAGAGACGGCTTCCAAACAGACTTCGACTTCTCCTCAAGCCGTGGTCGGAAGCAAAGGCCCATCAATCAACATCCACACGGACGCTTCGCTGGAGGGTTGGGGAGGTCACTCCCACCAAAAACAGGCTCAAGGCACATGGTCTCCCCTATTCAAGACGTTTCACATCAACATCTTGGGGGCCATGGCGGTCCTTCTAACTCTGAAAAAACTCTCCCCGCCTCCCTCGATCCATATTCGTCTAACCCTAGACAACTCGGTGGTAGTTCGATGTCTCAATCGCCAAGGCTCAAGATCGCCCCAGATAAATCAGGTGCTTCTGACAATCTTCCGTCTGGCAGAGAAGAAGAAATGGCACCTGTCTGCAGTTCACCTACAAGGATTCTGCAACGTGACGGCGGACGCTCTATCTCGGACAAGCCCGATAGAGTCGGAATGGTCTCTAGACGCAAGATCATTCTCCTTCATCTCTCACCAAGTCCCAGAACTTCAGATCGATCTCTTCGCAACGAGCGACAACAATCAACTTCCTCGGTATGTGGCCCCGTACGAGGACCTCAAGGCAGAAGCAGTGGACGCCATGTCACTGGACTGGAACAGATGGTCCAAGATCTACCTGTTCCCTCCCACCAACCTTCTGCTGAAAGTCCTCTCCAAGCTGAGAACCTTCAAAGGGACAGCGGCCCTAGTGGCTCCCAAGTGGCCCCGGAGCAACTGGTACCCCCTGGTCCTGGAGCTGCAGCCCACGCTGATCCCTCTCCCGGGCCCAGTTCTCTCCCAACAAGTACAGAAGTCGACTGTCTTCGCTTCATCATCGAAAATCAAGGACCTTCATCTCATGATTTTCTCTCCCTAGCCGCAAAGAAGAGGTTTGGGATCTCGAAGAAAAGTCTAGACTTCCTCGAGGAATACAAGACCAAATCCACAAGACGGCAATACGAATCATCTTGGAGAAAATGGGTCTCATTCGTCAAGGCAAAAAATCCTAAGGAAATCACCATTGATTTTTGCATGTCCTTCTTTATTCACCTTCATGGACAGGGATTAGAAGCAAATACGATCTCTACTTGCAAATCGGCCTTGACTAGACCACTGTTGTATGCCTTCCAAATTGATCTGTCCAGCGATATCTTCAATAAACTGCCGAAAGCATGCGCTCGTCTACGCCCAGCACCCCCACCGAAACCGATCTCCTGGTCATTGGACAAGGTGCTCCAATTCGCCTCCAACTTGGATAATGATTCATGCCCTCTCAAGGATCTGACTCAGAAAGTTATATTTCTCTTTGCTCTTGCTTCAGGAGCCCGAGTCAGCAAAATAGTGGCATTATCAAGAGAAGAGGGTCACATCCTGTTTACTGATTCAGGAGACCTTACCCTCTCCCCGGATCCGACGTTTCTCGCCAAAAACGAATTACCCACCAAAAGATGGGGCCCCTGGAGAATATGCCCCCTGAAGGAAGATGCCTCTCTATGCCCAGTAGAGAGCCTCAAGGTCTATCTTCGCAGAACTTCGAACTTTGGTGGAGGCCAACTCTTCAAAGGAGAAACATCGGGCAGCGACCTGTCACTGAAACAACTAAGAGCGAAAATCACCTACTTCATTCGCAGAGCGGATCCTGACAGTACACCCGCCGGTCACGATCCTAGAAAAGTTGCATCGTCTCTGAATTTCTTTCAGAGTATGGACTTCGAAAGCCTTAAAAGCTTCACAGGCTGGAAGTCCTCGCGTGTTTTCTTCAAACATTATGCGAAACAAGTGCACGAAGTCAAACATTTTGTGGTAGTCGCAGGTAGTGTTATGAAACCTGCACCTAACTCTGCATAGAACAGCGAGTTACTTGGGACTCTAACTCTTCGGGTGCCTATGTTGACCCTCGAGCGATACGTAGTGATGTCAAAAACACTTAGTGCTTTCTTATAACTGTTCTTATCCCAGGTGAAATGTCATAGTCGTCACACAAGTGCCGCATGCCTAGAGCATGATGTGTTTTAATTAAAGACTGACGTTCCTCGAGAACGAGTGCCTACTAATAAATATGAAATTCCCTTTCAGATTCAAGAGCAAGTCTTTATCACTATGTACATT
This sequence comes from Palaemon carinicauda, assembly GCF_036898095.1. Lineage (NCBI taxonomy): Eukaryota > Metazoa > Arthropoda > Malacostraca > Decapoda > Palaemonidae > Palaemon > Palaemon carinicauda. The sequence goes on along the minus strand of NC_090738.1, from coordinate 16,928,951 downwards.
ATAATTTGCTGTAAATTAACTTTACTTATTACTGCAATTCATTTAATTTTCTGCAATTGTGAAATAAATTTCTTATTTTATTACTTGTGCGTCTCAATCCGCTCCTACTTTTACTATGAAATACATGTCTGTCATAGTTTTATTATCCCCTTCCTTATGGTTAATGGAGATACTAAGGTCCTAACCCTTATTATATATTAACCTTTGCAATGTAATATTCCAATACGAATACTTACTCTTCATACCCTAGAGACGAAACTATCCTTCTCTACATAGTGTCCAACCACCACTTGTCTCCCTTCGAGAATGTTCCGATACGAATGCCAACCATTCAGTCTCGTCTCCAAGTTCTTCAGGTTCTTCTAGCTAGGTGAATAGCCCTTCGATAACCACTTTGATCTCGGCATGGCCCGTGGGAACTTCACTGCCAAGGGGGGCAGGAAGGTTCTTCCCTACGGTTCTTTTATTAAGATTACTCTGCTACCTTGTTCAAAGCCTTTGCCACTTACCCAATAGGGGAAAATCTACCACGATACATTGATTCTCTGGTATTCTTCCATCAGGACGCCATGGCTTGAGCCCAAAAAACGGATTTTGAGCGAAGCGAAAAATCTATTTTTGGGTGAGATAGCCATGGCGTCCTGATGGACCCTCCCTGCTACTTCGTCCAGTTTTTAGGTCCCACCCTGCTCTGCTGTATCATGGTGATCGGCAAGCAACTGGCTTCAGGATGAGGACGGACGTGACGTCATTTAACAATGGCGCCCGTTTGTTTACGTCTCGAGTACCAAAATTAGCCACGAACGAGATTAGCTGTGGAACGGCTCCCAGCTATTCTCCGCCCCTACACACCGAAGTGTTAACTCCGTTTGGGGTGTAGATGGCTATGTGGCGCGTTAATACATGCGTCCCCTGTTGATATACGATGTCTTAAAAGGGAAACCTTTAGGATACTCGCTCCAGAAGTTAGAATTCTGTGATAACCTGTGGTTAAATTCTCTGGGAATATCTTAGTAGTTATATACCCAAGGAAGCTACCAAAAAGGAACCTTCCATCAGGACGCCATGGCTATCTCACCCAAAAATAGATTTTTCGCTTCGCTCAAAATCCGTTATATATATATATATATATATATATATATATATATATATATATATATATATATATAATTAAAAGACCCTAGTAAAAATTCCAAAGAATTAGAGACATCAGTGGCTCGTGACAAAAGACCACATGACTGATTGGCCAAAGTTTCAATTGTGGCAAGACGAAAATGTCCACAAAAACAGACAACAAAATTTTTCGAATCTTAATAACATGTTCATTCGTGTCCCATGGTTGACGGTCCAATTAGGCGTACTAACCTGGTTAGAAAATGTATAATTACCAAGTGCTGAATAATATGAAAAGTGGATTT
>NC_090738.1:16920033-16922533 GCF_036898095.1 Palaemon carinicauda | reverse complement strand
TTAGGTTTTACATAGCAACATCCAATCACATTTTCAAAATTTCCCAGTTGTCAATCTTCTCTACTAACGTGGCCTTTTGATCAATCATGACGTTTCTTGTTTTTAGTTCAGTGAGATATTCCTCTAACGAAGAATCCTTCTCTAATGAAAACAATGTTTTAAACACATTTAAAAAAAAACAGTTATAAACTTCATTTCGTAAACAGGTAAACTGTGAATGATGTTCACGAGGAAAATGTTTCCTCAGCAAAATGAATTTGAAAAATTATTATTGTTCCTAAAAGAAGGCAGAGAGCTGTCAGCAATATTCTATTAGCAATTTTGGTCTTGGATCGTCCATCAAAGGCGAGTGAATATTCATATTGTTTAATTGCTCTGCGAGCTTATGCATGTCCTTCGATCAAAAAGAGAAAAGTTCATGGAAGGTCCAAGTTAATTTTGAATAGCTGCTTGGTTTGCAAGCAAAAGCACAAAAGGAAGTTTTTAATAAAAGAGAGTGAAGAGTGAACATATATATATATATATATATATATATATATATATATATATATATATATATATATATATATATATATATATATATATATATATATATATATATGTGTGTGTGTATGCATATGTATTCATATATATATACATATATATATATATATATATATATATATATATATATATATATATATATATATATGTATGCATATGTATTCATATATATATATATATATATATATATATATATATATATATATATATATATATATATATATATATATATATATAATTTTAGAGGACTGCAATTTCTAATATCTAACACCTGATTTTTTGACAACTAGTTTCCTGGAATTACTTCATTACCTTTGTCAAGTAGATTATATTTTCCAGTCTGTTTATTTATTTATTAGTTTGTGTGTGTGTGTCTGTGGACAGGATTATGTCAAAACTACTTGATGGATTTTAATGAAATTTTCACCAGACAGAACTTAGGTCATGGACGACTCCATTAGATTTTGGAGGAAGTCAGAAATCACCGATTGCTTTATTATTATTATTATTATTATTATTAGTATTATTATTATTATTATTATTATTATTATTATTATTATCATTATTATTATTATTATTATTATTATTGATGTTATGCTAATATTGATATGAAAGATGTGGCTCGAGAATAACGAACCATTTTTTTTTTCAGCAATGATAATCCAATGAGTAAGGATAACAATTAATCAGTGGTATTTACATAGAATCCTAATTACATATATAGTTTCTTTATTCGAACTTTCAATTATGAATGAAAGGGAAAAGACAAAAGGGATATGCTATAGAGTTTCCAGGAGTGTTAATCTTCGGTTTTTATTCATTTGATTATACCGCTCATGAATGGCAGAGGCAATGGACAGTAATATGGCCCTAGCAAGCAGGCCAAGGCCATAGAGAGTGACCATACATTCCTATGATCAGAGCTCAAGACCAATCTCCACCCAAACTAGGACCAGAGAGAGTTTGGCCATGGATGCTGATAACTCAGCAGGCAGACCGATTGGCCCTCCCCCACTCCCTCCTTAACTCACAAAGATGGTGAGGTTGCAGCCATTAAAGAAACTAATGAGTCTGAATAGGACTTGAACCATAGTCTAGCAATCACCTGGCACGTATGTATATAATTAGCCACAAAAACCCCTGTTCTTTTTAGTTAGTCAATTCATTTCATTAGAATAACCATATGAAATAAGTGTATATAACGTTCCATCTGAATTTAAAACGAACTTCCCTCGAATTGCTAAAACACAACCTTGATCCATTACTGATTTGTAGTATCGAAAAATAAGTCAAGCTCCTCTCCTCAATTTGAAAATCCTAGTAAAGAATAAATAAACAGTACCCGAATCGAACAAAAGAAAGCCATGAACGAAGCAAGCCTACTTTTTATTCTTTGGACCTTAACGCTAATCACTCGTTCAGATATCTCTGAGCCTTCAGAAGGTGATCCACAAGTGTCATCGCTGCCGATTAAAAGACGTTCACCTGTTTCAAAATGGTTTAGTAGTTCTGGCGGAAAGAACTATCAGGTGACATTATGAGGCAACGCAATGACCTACAATATTATCACAGCCTGCATGTCAACTGCAGAAAGCCTCTAAACTGTTAATCTTGGGAAGCAACGGCTTAGTTTTTTGTTTTGGTGGTCTCAAGGGGAATGGATGAATTATGTAAAGTTTTCCACCACCCTGCAGTCACAAGACGAATTCAGTCATTTATCTTCTTTTGGTTGAGGTAATGTTTCTCTTGTCTATCATATCTAATTATTCAAAAATATTTTTCGTTCGTTTCTTTAATATCAGGTCTTCCATATCATATTTTCTTTCCCCCTTTGTTATTCAGTGCATAAGTTTCACCTTAGGTAAGGCATTTAAAATTCATATAGTTGAATAATGTATAATAATTCAATATTTGTCATTTCATCCTCGTTTCCTTTTATTGAGAATTTTTGTCTTTC
>NC_090738.1:16907533-16912533 GCF_036898095.1 Palaemon carinicauda | reverse complement strand
TCTGGATTCAGTTGTGTCCGCTCCTTTGGTTAATGTCCGCATGTCTTTTTCAGGATATAATCACGACACTGAGGTGGCTGTGATGGATAGTCTACCTATTCTGCATATTGATTGTATCCTGGGAAATGATATGCTGGATAGTGAAGGACGGGAGCTGTTGCCTATATCATCAGTAAATGCTAGTCCCGTGGACTCGGTCCGCAGCAAAAGCTGCTAATTTACTTGATGTGGATGGCGATGATGTCTTGATGTTAAGTAGTGTAGAGTTAGATGTTTTAAGGCCCAGCTAGTAGAGAGTAGTTGTAATGAAGTTGTTAATATGGAGTTGTAAAGGGCTTATTATATAAGTTAGGCGTCCAGCATCTGATAATTTTAATAAAACTGGTCGGGTGGAGTTGATTATGGTACCTTCTCAGTTAAAAAATTCCGGTTGGCAGTTAGCTCATATCTTATTGTTTTTTCAGGTCATTTGGGTGTGCTAAAATCTTTTCATAGTCGGGCTAGATATTTTTGGTGGTCTGGAATTAAATTGAGTGTGAAGCAGTTTATCAGAGTGAGAGGCTTGTCAGGTTATGCTTAAACCAAATCAGTGGGTCCCTAAAGCCCCGTTGCATCCAATACCCACTATAGGTGATCCATTTTCTGAATTAGTAAATGATGTGGTAGGTCTCTTACCCAAAACTAAAACAGGTTACGCATATTTACTAAGTATCATGGATAGAGCCTCTCGCTTTCCTGACGCTATACCTATGAGGAGTATTACTTCCAAAGTTATCTTTGAAAAATTAATGGATTTCTTTTCCAGTTATGGTCTCCTTCGCGTAATTTAGACTGACTGTAGGACGAATTTCACGAGTAAGGTATTTAGGGGTAAGAGTTCTGAACTGGCCATTTAACACGTTATTAACGTACCTTATCACTCGTAGACTCAAGGAGTGGTGAATACGTTCTAACAGAGCCTCAAGTCAGTCCTGAAGAAACAGTGTTATGATAATGATAGTGACTAGGACAAAGCCCTCCCTTTTGCCCTCTTTGCTATTAGGAATCACCCTAACTCTTCCACTGGTGTAGCTCCTTTCGAGTTGGTATTTGGGCAAAAGGTCCGTGGACCATTTGAAATTGTTTTTGAAATGCTCAAGTCCAGCCGGAAGGAGGAAATAAATATAAAAGGATTTGTGGAACACTTGAAGGGAAGAAAGGTTAGTGGCTAGAAGTTCGCCAGGGAAAATATGGAACGGTCCAAGTCAGTAATGAAGAACAACTTTGACAAATAGGTAAAGGTACGGTCATTTGAACCTGGTGAGTAGGTTTTTGTGCTGAGTATGGACCCAAATAATTTCCTCGAACCAAGTTATAAGGGCCCTTGGAAAGTTTCGATGAAATTGTCAGAGATTAACTAGGAAATTGAAGCTCCCGGTTCAAGCCATAAATGTAGAATATTTCATGTTAATCGTCTGAATCCTTATATTGGTAAGCAAGGTAATCCATTAGCGAAAGTGTACGAGCCAGTCTCTCTGGTATTGAATGTGTCTCTCAAGGACTCTGACGAGTTACGGTGTCAGTTTCCTTCGTATGCATTGGGTGACAATAGGCATAATTTGGAGATGTTAAAAAGTAAGTTAGATCATTTAGATGTTAACAAACGAGAATATGTACTGAATTTAATATATTCCTTTTCATATCTTTTTCAGGATGCTCCAGGTAAGACAAATATTTTAAGTCATGATGTTGATGCAGGTGATGCTTCCCCTGTGAAGCAGACTCCTTATCGGCTGAACTCCGTAAAGTGGGATTTGGTCAGTATATGTTGAAATATAACTTTATTCAACCATTAGTAAGTCCCTGGAGTTTTCCTATTCTACTAGTAAAGAAACCAGACGGTATGTTTCGCATGTGTGTGCACGCACTACCATAAAGTGAACGGCCATGCGGAAAATGATTCTTTTCCTCTCCCTTGTATTGATGATTGTCTGGATCGGATAGGTTCTGCCAAATCTATTCCTAAGTTGGATCTTTTAAACAGTTATTGGCATGTTCCTTTATCCGACGAGGCTTGTGAAATGTCGGCCTTTGTCACTCCGTTTCGACTTTATGAGTGTAAAGTTATGCCTTTTGAAATTAAAAATGCTGCATGTACTTTTTAAAGGCTCATGAATAGTGTAATTTGTGGTTTGAAAGGAGTGGAAATTTATCTTGATGACTTGGTAGTATATAGTAATAACTGGGATACTCACATGTTAAGGTTAGGTAAGGTTTTTGAAGCCCTTAGGTCTGCAGAGTTAGTTGTTAATTTGGCTAAGTGCGAATTGGGTCTGGCCAAGATTTGTTATATGGGTCATGAGGATGGTTTAGGTCAGGTGGCTCTGTAAGAAGCTAATCTCATGGCAATTATAAATTTGAAAATGCCTGGTAATGTAAGAGAGGTAAGAAGAGTGTTGTGCATGACAGGTTATTACTGCAGATTTGTGCGTAATTACTCGGATCTTGCTCAGTCTCTTACTAGTTTATTAGAAAAAGGAAAAAAGTTTTGTTGGTCGGATCAGTGCGAAGAATTTTTTAATAAACTTAAATTAGTATTATTTACAAACCCCATTTTGATTTCCCCAGATTTTCAGAAGCCTTTTATTATAGCGGTAGATGCCAGTGACGTTGGCATTGGAGGTGTCCTTTTTCAGAGAAAAGAGGACGCTGTTCATCCTGTGTCTTACTATAGGAAAAAGCTTCAGGTGGCTGAAAAACGTTACTCCACTATAGAAAAAAAAGCTCTTTTTTTTGGTCCGAGCTCCTAACTATTTCAAGCCGTATGTGACAAATTTTTCTTTCCAGATTGAGATATGGACAGATCACAATCCTCCGGTTTTCATCGATCGGACGAAGGGAGCAAACCAGAGGATTTTGCGCTGGGCCCTTTTTCTGAAGGAATTTAATTTGGGTTATAAAACATGTTAAAGGGACTGACAAAAAAAATTCCTGATACCTTTTCTAGAATTCAGTGTACTAGCTTGACCCTTCTCATACGCTGCCTTGCTCGTTTCTCCATTTGAGGTTGTATGAAAAATGTTTGTTGGGATGTAGTTCTGTTTAAATAATAGCTTTGTAGATAGAATTTAGGAGTTTTTCTTTGACTGGTATACATTTTGGTGTTTTCTAAAGGTTCCCCTAAATTAATTACTGATTTGTTCCAATTTACTAAGACTTTTGATTGTATAATAATATATATGACCTTTTGGGCTATGATGCCGGTATATTGTCTATGGGTGTACTGTTAGGTTCAGTTAGGTCTGTTTCCATAAAGTTGGAGATTTTTGACGAAGTATGGTGATATTAGATCGTTAAAATAATGGTAAGTTATATAAAGCTCTTGGTTTGTATTTTTTAGGGTACTTTTTGTTTGGTGTTTGGTTTATTATATACTACTTATTGTTCTTACTTTACATGTGCATTTCCATTTATATATATAAAGAAAAAAAATTTGTTTAATTTTTTTTTCTTCAGGGAAGAAGGTATTATGTATTAACATAATTTTTTATTTGACTTTTATCAGCCTTGTTTCTGCATTTATTTGTTTTATGGGAAATTAGTATAAAACTCTAAATTATAAGGCTATAATGATAAATTCACAGTTTTTTTCTGTTGAAGTGCTGCTTTATCCTTCTCCCAGCTCACTTAATGATTCATAAGTGTCATGTTTAACGCTTTGTTTCTGTTCTGCGTTTTCTGAGTCCTTATATGGAAAGAGACACCTGTGTTTACCAGTGAGGAACTCGTTTGCTAAAGTAAACAGTCTGAGATCAAGGTTTCCAAGACATACTTCAGCAGCAGGCTTGTGGGGCTTTTACGAGGATTGCAACATTAACTTTCAACGTCTTTTAGCACGTGCATTGCTGCCACCTTCGGTGTTTTGCAGTTCCTGCATGTTCTCTTCTGCAGTCTGCAGGGCCGACATAGAAATCCTAGCTTTGAGGTGGACTCGGGAGAGACAACCCTGTCGACGCATCTCGCCATGGTCAGCTGCAGGATCTTGGAGCTCGAGGGTGTCAAGTAGGGGGATAGTTGCCAGGTAGGGTCCTTTATTAACCTTTTTTTTTTGTATTGGGGCTATATTTCATAGTCTTTGATAAGGAGTGCTACGGAGCTGTACTCCCTACAGTAGCAGAGTGCCTGTGGAGTTGCTACCTTATTTGGAGCTGTTGGTGTTTTTTTTTTTCTCCAGCCTCAAATAGTGTAAAAACATTTATATATTTATTGTTTAGTATAGTTTATAATTTAGTTGACTCTCTCTAGTTGAGTGTGGTGTTTCCTTTCGGGGAATTATGTTGAATATCTATTGTGTGTTTCCTTATTAAATATTTGACTCTGTAGTTTAGAGTGTGGTGTTTCCCTTCGGGGGATTATGTTAATTATCTGTTGTGTGTTTGCTTATTAAATATTTGACTCTCTCTAGTTGAGATCGTGGTGTTTCCCGTTGGGGAATTATGTTAATTATCTATTGTGTTAATTATATATATATATATATATATATATATATATATATATATATATATATATATACTGTATATATACATATATATATTATATATATATATATATATATATATATATATAGATATATATATATATATATATATATATATATATATATATATATATATATATATATATATATATATATATATATATATATATATATATATATATATTTGCATATATATATATTATATATGTATAAATATATATATATATATATATATATATATATATATATATATATAAATATTTATATATATGCAGTATATAAATATGTATATATATATATATATATATATATATATATATATATATATATATATATATATATATATATATATATTATATATTTCTACCTCATACTTGGTATCGAAACCTTAGCCTCTTCAAATAAAAGGCCAGGTTAGTTCGAACCATACCACTAGAGGCTCTAAAATAAATCGGAACCTAACTGCTACCTGCTGGTCAGAATT
>NC_090738.1:16892533-16897533 GCF_036898095.1 Palaemon carinicauda | reverse complement strand
GGTCCGGAACTCCAGGATTCTGAGTCTTAGCAACAAACTCAGGGACAAACCCGAGCGTTACCTCCCCCCATCCCCTTGAATGGGCGACGTCATACAAGAGACAATGAAGTTCACTGACTCGCTTGGCCGAGTCCAAAGCAAGCAGGAACACCGTCTTCCAAGTCAGGTTACGATCAGAAGCCTAGCGTAATGGTTCGAGCGGAGGTCTCTTAAGAGACCTCAGGACACGAACCACGTTCCATGGAGGGTGTCTCACTTCCGACTGAGGGCAGATAAACTCGTAGCTTCGTATGATTAGGGAAAGTTCCAGCGAGGAGGAAATGTCCATTCCTTTCAGCCTGAAGGCCAGGCTTAAGACAAAGCGATAGCATTTCACCGCCGAGATTGAAAGGAGCATTTCTTCCCGCAAATACACAAGAAACTCCGCTGTGGCTGGAATAGTTGTATTGAGGAGAGAGATATCCCTTCCACGACACCAACCACAGAAGACTCTCCACTTCGCCGGGTAGACCCCTGCAGATGACTTTCGCAGGTGTCGAGACATCCTCTCCGCAACTTGTTGTGAAAAGCCTCTCTCTGTGAGGAGATGCTGGATAGTCTCCAGGCGTGAAGCCGAAGTGATGCTACGGCTTTGTAGAAGATGTTGCGGTGTGGTTGCTTGAGTAGCTTGTGTCGTGAAGGAAGCTCTCTCGGGAGTTCCGTCAGGAGCTGCAAAAGGTCCGGGAACCACTCTGCATGATGCCATAGCGGAGCTATTAGGGTCATCGACAGTTTGACCGATAGTCTGGTCTTGTTGAGCACCCTTCTCATCAGACAGAACGGGGGGAAGGCGTAGATGTCGATGTTGTCCCACCGTTGTTGGAAGGCATCTTGCCAGAGTGCCTTGGGGTCCGGGACTGAGGAACAGTACAGCAGAAGCTTGAAGTTCAAGGCTGTCGCAAACAGGTCCACCGTCGGGGAACCACACAAAGTCAGGACTTTGTTGGCTTCTAGAGGATCCAAAGACCACTCGGTACTCACTATCTGCTCTGCTCTGCTCAGACTGTCGGCGAGCGTATTCTTCTTGCCTGGAATGAAGCGAGCCGATAGTGGAATCGAGTGGACTTCGGTCCATCTCAGTACCTCTACTGCAAGATGGGATAGCTGTTGTGAAAAGGTACCTCCCTGCTTGTTGATATAAGCCACCACCGTGGTGTTGTCACTCATCACCACCACGGAGTGACCCGCCTGGATCCGTTGGAATTGTTGAAGTGCCAGATATACGGCCTTCATTTCTAGCAGATTTATGTGGAGGCACTTTTCTGATTGTGACCATAGGCCTGAGATCCTGTGTTTCAGAACGTGGGTCCCCCACCCTTCTTTTGAAGCGTCCGAGAACAGCATCAAATCCGGGGGGAGGACGAGAAGATCCACTCCCTTTCGAAGGTTTTCGTCTGTCACCCACCACTGAAGGTCCGTCCGTTCCGTAGGGCCCATAGGGACCCGGATGTCCGTGGAATCGTGGCCTTGATTCCACCGGGACTTGAGCCGCCATTGCAGGGATCTCATCCTGAGGCGGCCGTTTGGAACCAGACGGGCTAGGGAGGAAAGGTGACCTAGGAGGCTGAGGAAAGGATCTGCGACCCTCCTCAGCCTTGCTATCCTGTCGTCTGATGGAAAGGCTTTGTGGAGATTGGTGTCCAATATCATGCCTAGATATACCAGTCGTTGAGATGGAAGCAGAGAAGACTTCTCGAAATTTACGATGATCCCTAGATCTTGCCAAAGTCCCAGAAGTTTGTCTCGGTGTCGAAGAAGGGTCGACTCCGAGTCTGCCAGGATCAGCCAGTCGTCCAGATAACGGAGGAGACGGATGCCGATCTTCTGTGCCCACGCAGATATCAGGGTGAACACTGGTGAAAACCTGCGGTGCAGTGGAGAGACCGAAACACAGCACCTTGAACTGGTAGATCTTGTTGTCTAGGCTGAATCTCAAGTACTTCCTGGAAGACGGATAGATTGGGATCTGGAAGTACGCGTCCTTCAGATCCAGTGTACACATGAAATCTTGCGGTCTCACTGCAAATCTGACCGTGTCTGCTGTCTCCATGCTGAACGGAGTTTGTTTGACAAACTTATTCAGGGCTGAGAGGGCGATGACGGGTCTCCAGCCTCCAGACGCCTTCTTTACAAGAAAGAGTCGACTGAAGAAGCCTGGGGAGCATCCTTCTTGAGTATGGTCACGACTTCTGCCCGAAGGGCTAGCCCCTTTACCGATTCCATGGCATAGGAGCTCAACGACACTGGATTCGCTGTCAGGGGAGGAAGAGATGTCGTGAACGGGACGTGATATCCCTGACTGATCACGGAGATCGTTCAGGAATCAGCCCTGAGTTGCTGCCACCTGAGCGCGCAACTTTGTAGGCATCCCCCCACCGGTGGAAATGTAGGGGGATTACCAATCCTAGCGTTTGCAGCCTCGGCCGCTCCCTCTAGGATTCTTGACTCCCTTGGACAACTTTCCGACCTTCTTGTCTTTGACAGGAAAGGGCTGCTGTTTGGCACCTTCTTCTTTTTTGTCGGAGCCGGTTTCGTCAACTTGGACTCGCGAGGTTGTTGGGATGCTGGAGGTTTGTAGGGCTTAGATGTAAGAGCCCTTTAGAGGAGAGAATCGTGGTTCAATTTCCTCCACCTCTCAGCTGCCTGTTCCACATCCTTGGGCTCAAACGGACTCTTACCTAGGATGGAACAGTGTCTGAGCTTGCAGACATCCACGGCTGGGACCTTCACGTGGAACCTCTTGGTCACCGCATCACGTCGTTTCAAGATTGAGTTTGACCACAAGTTCAAAACTTGGTGGGCCAGAAACTCGATGGTACGTGTGCCCAAGAGGAGGAAGGTCTACAAGGCCTTCCTGGTGCTTTCCTTGGAAAGATCCTCGGAACACAACAGGATGCCCAGAGACCCTAGCCAGACATCCAGCCACAAAGTGGCCTTCATGGCACACTTTGCGACTTTCTCCTGACTCAGGATTCTCATTGCCGAGAATGTCACCTGCCGGTTGGAGAGTCTCTCAAGAGAGACTCCCCTGGTAAGCTCTTCCACAGAGTGGGGAAGGGGAAGAGCTAAACAAGGCTCCTCCATGATCTCGAAGTACCTCCTCTGTTGGACACGAGGAGGTGGGAGGAGCTTGTTACCAGCAGAGGAACGGCTGGAGGAGGCGAGTTCCGCAAGCTGGCCCTCAACCTTATCTCTGGCACTCATCACCCCTTGGGACCAAGGCAGAGCTGCGCTGTTAGAGGGTTTTTGAGTGCCGTAGACTTGGTCCAGGACTGTATCCTTGCCTCCACGAGGGGCGGTCTCAGGGTCCTTGAACTTGTTGAGATGCCTCATCAAAGTCAGGAACTGCCAGAAGGCGTGCTCTGAATCATGCTGCTCTCCTCCTGGTGAGTTGGCAGCAAAGTCTCCTGTCCCCAGCTGCTCTACTTGGGGGGACATGTGGACGTTCTCCTGGGGTCTCGCTGGCTCTGGTCGAATCCGTGAAGAAGACTTCGGGACGGTCTTCGAGTCCTTCGGTTCCCTTCTAGGAGGGATGCAGGACTCCAGCAAAGAAGCCTGAGGACTCTTTTCCGCACCAGTACGCGACGATTCTCCTACTCGAGGTGGGGTCTCTCCCAATGGTGGGGTGGGAGAAGGCCTCACCTCGGTAGATTCTCCTGGGGACGGAAAAGCTTCGTCCACAGGAGAAGGAGAGAATGTCTGAGGGGGGGAGGAGCCTTCCTTAGGGGCTTCTTGGGGGCCAGTTTGACCCTAGGAGAAGTCAGCACAAACTCTACTCCTCTCTTCCTCTTCAGTGGGGATGCTGGTTTGAGGTCCAAATCAGCGAAGGCAGGCTTAACAGCTTGGACGACAGCTCTGATAAGGGACCCAAACCAAGGCTGGCAACTGACGGAAGCAGTCTCAGAGACTCCCACTGGAGGAAAGGGGATCGGGCGATCCTTTGGAGTAGACATCACAGGGCCTTCCTGAAAGGAAGAAGAAGAATGGTGCCTAGACCTCTCTGAACACTTCCCCTCCTCCTGCTAGCGCGCTGTCCTGCGCTTGCGGTGGGGGGGGGGGGGGATCGTGAAGATGATGACCTGGTTGGGGGAGCTCCAGGATACTCGCTGGGCTGCTCGCTCTGCGAAACCCGTCGAGAATCACGTTTGGGGTCGCGGGTGGCGCTCACGCAATGGACAAATCGCGGGTTCGTGTACCAGAGCGCAGGCGCGCGGAGGTGAAGTCACGGGAGAACATGAGCGCACAGGCCAGGGAGCGCGTAAGCGTGCGGGCGAGGGTGCGCGTGGGCGTGCAGGCGAGGGCGCGCGCAGCCGTAGGGAGCATTGGCGCGTTGGCGAGCGATGGCGCGCAGGCAAGCGATGGCGTATAGGGCGATCGTACTCAGGCGAGATAGTGTGTGGGGGCGTAGGACACCTTTGGCGCGCAAGATCGTGAGCGCGCGAGCGTGCTGAAGGATGATTGCGAGTAGGCGACAAATCGCGCGGGCGCGCAGGAGATCGCGGGCGCGCAGGAGATCGCTGGCGCGTGGTCCGGAGCAGGCGGATGGGGCGCAGGCGACAAATCGCGCTGGCGCGCAGGAGATCGCTGGCGCGTGGTCTGGAGCAGGCGGATGGGGCGCAGGTTTAGAGGAGCGTACCGGGTGCTGCTCTTGGGCGCTTGCAGGAGACTTTCCATGAGCGCGCGGTTGTGTAGCATCTCGTCCAGCTCTGGAAGGGCGCGAAGGCGAGGGCGCACGATGGCGCACGGGCGAGGGCTGACGCGTAGTCAAGCTCCGAGGGCGCGCAGGTGATCTCGGGCGAGAAGGAGAAGGAAGTATCTTCTTGCCTGTCCCCAGATCCGGGAAACATGGGCGCGCAGGCGAATGAGGGCGCGCTGGTGCGCGCTGACGCGCAGTAGAATATCGCTGGCGAGCCGGAGATCGTGGGCGCGCAGGAGATCGTGGGCGCGCCTGGCGTGTGGCA
>NC_090738.1:16885033-16887533 GCF_036898095.1 Palaemon carinicauda | reverse complement strand
TAAAGGAAGACATGACAGCCAAGGTTCACTGTCATCTGGCCCTAACTCAACACCGAATTTCCAATTCCCCGGAAGTAGGATAGGCCTAGGATGAGAGGCACGCTGTTAGCGAGGGATGTTTTGTGTCAGATATCCTGTCGAAGAGCATCAGAGGACTTGGATTGGGATGTCAATCATGTATAGATAGAGAAGGGCTGAGTGACACGTTCGAAATCATTCGAGTGTCAGTTTTATATATCATTGTTTTGTTTGTGCGTGCGTAACTATATATATATATATATATATATATATATATATATATATATATATATATATATATATATATATATATATATATATATATATATATATATATATATATATATATATAAATTATATGTGTATATGTATGTATGTATATATGTGTGTGTGCGTGTGCGTGTGTGTGTGTGTGTGTGTGTGCGCGCGCGTGTTTATGTTTGCCTGTTCATAACAGCGGGTTGTTCAACAGATGAACAACACGAGTCACTGTAGCATTCTTCCTTAAACTGATGAATTTTAGATGAAACCCATATGTATTTAATCTACCACAACTTTATGTTTATCTATATTTGTAAATGCTAAGAGAAAAAAAATATCAAAGTAATAGCAGTGACTGTAAGAATCATATACCCACCTGAATCCTTTTTCTTTTCAAGCGTACAACCAAATACATAACCTTTTCTGCGGCCTAGCTGACGTGAGTAGAGGTAATATCTCATTAAAAATTCATAGATTTCGGGGGATGGTGAGGAGCAGATGATCCATTTCTCGTCAAAAATTCGACAATTTATTATTAGGGCCCGTTTTTAGAATTGGGAGATGTTCGGTTGGTAGTGAAGCCAGGATCTGAATACGAATTGGCCAATATTTTATAATTGTTCAGATGTTTGAAGTATGTTGATTTGTCTGTTTGATAGAAAATTATATAATCAAGTACCATATAAAGGTAATTTCTTCAGTATCAAACCGTATCACCATATCCTGTAAAGAAAAATAGATATTATTTCCTTTTCTGATGTATTTTCAATGGATCTAAGCTAATTTTCTTGAGGAAAATTAATTTAGGCCCCTTTCCCACACCACCAGCTTAGTCTCCCCCACTTGGGAATCGATGGGTTTGGGTAGGTAAAATACCAAGAATTAGTGCTTTGCACCAATAGGAATCGCCAGAAATGCATTATAAACGCAGAAAACCAGTTACAAAAATATATAATTCATGTAGGTAGCATGAAATTAAAGTATCATGATTATCTATGACTCACTTTACGTCCTTCCAATGTTTTTTGCTCAGCCAAAACTCGACGAGCTCGCAAAATTAACATTACATCACTGCTTTTATATTATGGCAAGCGGTGCATGATGTGCTGCGCACACAAGCCCCGTCGGTCATTATTTCGGGGATATTTTTACTTTCACATGTTGCTGTGGCCTGATTGGTAACGTCTCTGACTGGTATTTGAGAGACTGGGTTCGAGTCCCGCTCAGACTAGTAAATGTCTTTAGTGTCTTCAACCTTACTATCCATGTGAGGTAAGATTGAGGGGTTTGGAAGGAGCCTATAGGTCTCTCTGCTGAGTCATCAGCAGCCAATGCCTGGCCTTTCTTGGTCCTAACTTAGGTGGAGAGGGGGCTTAGGCGCTGATCATATGTATATATGGTCAGTCTCTAGGGCAATGCCTTGCTTTGATGTCACTGTCACTTGCCTCCTCCATTCATGAGCGGCCTTTAAACCTTTAAACAACAGCTAAATATTTAACAGAGACCGTTTTCAACATAGTTAATTACCGAAATATATCTACAACACTCGCAATACTTTTGCTTGATAATTAAATTATGTCCAATCATATTCAAACACTTACTAAATGCCACCACTACCTACATAATGATAAAATTCGCCTTAACCAACATTGCCCTGAAAACAATCCGTAAGAATTGGGTCTTTATCCAAATTAACGCTAAAAGAGCTTGCCACTGCCTCTGTCATAGCTACAATAAAACAAAATGCCGGTTTTCCTTCACTATTCTAAGTATTTAGGATCCCAGTGGATGTTAGGGTAACTTTATTACTTTACTGAAATCCTAATAAAACTAGGTTTTCCACTGAAGTTGTTCGTAATTGGTTATAAAACCATTACGCCATGATGATGTCACACCTCTTAGATAATAATCTATAATTGTAACAGCGTTGTTTGCATAAGAGTGTGAGATAAATTGTTCCTTAAAAGCAAACATTGCCATAAAGGAAACGTGTCTCTGACTTGGAAAATATCAAGGAAAAAACTTAGCAAGCTTATTTTATCACAACTCGTTCAATCTTTCATAATTTATAATGACTATACTTTTCATATAGCTTTTCACCTGCTCTTTCCATGTACGTGACTATTTTGGTTAATATCAATTGCGGCATGCCTTTAAAGGTTTACCTCAGATAAACTCAGGATGTCGTAATGAAATCTTAATTTTGACCTGTATGTATTAC
>NC_090738.1:16875033-16880033 GCF_036898095.1 Palaemon carinicauda | reverse complement strand
CTCTGCATTCACACATAACCTCTTGTGCTAGGACAGCACAGTGTTTTGGAACTCTCTTTTGCAAAGGGTGATTTCATTATGATGGTGAGCTAACTTGCACGAACTGCCGTTATTTTTAGCCTCTGAGATTTCTCGATCGGACAGCGGCCGTCGTCTCTGATGGTGTGGCGTTTATTCTAATGCATGGGTAGACCCTCTACATATCATCACATCTCTTTTTATCCTAGTCTATCCGGGATGGACATTGCATAGATATTATTATTATGCTGCTGTGTTTTTTGCTTTTTTTTTATCTTGGGAGTTGGTTCCATCTGGGATCTGACCTTCCATGGACGTCAGTATGTTTCTACCTGAGGGTTGAGCTATCAAACTGACAACAGTGCCGGTTGTTTGTGGCTTTGCTGCCACCTTTTAGCATACTATCCTATTATACCTGTACTGGCAATGCGTCGCTATTTGCAGCAGTGCCTCCACTGGCGGCGCTGCCCTCAGCTACGACATGTTTTTGTTCAATAGGAACCATTGCCGTTTGTCTCTGCTGCCCTAGGCACCTTTGCCCCTAACGGTGTTGCTGTTACTGGCGACGGGGCTAGTACTAATCTGTAGGAGGGGTTAACTGTACCAGCGCCTCAAGTCACATAGGTGGTTAGCGGTGATGATTTTACCCCCTAGCGATGCTAAAGCTTCCAGCAGCGCTGGTACATCTAGCATACGTGCCTATGGCAATGCCTGAATTACGGTTATAACGTGACCTTTTGACACTCAAAAATAGATTGTTTCCTACGTCAAAATCTGTTTTATATTACCTGTTAAGGCGATATATCGCAGCTTACGGCTGTGCTGCCACTGGTAACAGTGCCTCTTTTTTGGCATTTATCTCCGCCGCCTTTGGGCACTAATGCCACTGAAGGCATTGTCGTTACTGGTGGCAGTGTTAATACTATACTCAATTTTTTTTAATGAGGCGCATTTGCACCGACTTACAGCAGTACCCTTTTAGCTCGGAAAAGTTTCCTGCTCTCTGATTGGTTAGAATTATCTTGTCCAACCAATCAGCGATCAGGAAACTATTTCGAGCTAAAAGGACACCCCTGCGAGTCGTGCAAATCTGCCTCACTAAATAGAATTGAATATGGTCTATGGGTGTGGATATCGGTATCAGTTTCTTAGGGTGCATAAGATGTTGGTGGCAATGCCATTCCCCTCTGGGACTGCCGGTACTTCCGGCAACGTCGGTACCTTTGGGGCACGTGCCTTTCTGCCCTTTTTTTATCTGAGACCGTCTTACATAACTGACACGAGTTCTCTACTTACTGTATGTGAATTCTACTAAAGGTTAACATAAAAGCCTTACCTCTTCAACGTTTGAGGTTTCTATATGTAGGTAGGCCCTAAGAACTCCTTCTACGAAAGGGTTCTACGCTGCTGCATTGAATAACCACTACATATGGTTATTGGTTTTCTCCCAATATGTCCATTTCTCTTTGAGGGTGTAGATTGAATATATGGTTGGTAACTTTATAGGCTAATTATCCCTTCTAAGATTTTTCTATTGAGGTTATAACTTTGCTTTTATAACCTGTGGGCTGCTTCAGACTCTTGTTTATTAATCGATACCTGGACCGGTGCTCTCTAATTGGGCATTTCTCTGCTGAGATAATGGAGCAACGGCTCTTTCCATGAGCATTACCCCACCCCTTTTTCCCCTTTTGGGCCTATGGCAACGGACCTTTAGGGGACTAATTTTTCCAATCCCACGTTCTTTATAGGGGAATGGACATTTCGTAATTTATCTCCTTTTTTTTCACCAATGGCATTTGCACAAAATTTGGTGATTAATATTCTCTCAGTTGTTTATATGGAGCGTTAATGGCCAATTTCTTTAGGGTTTTGGCACCTGCTAGAGGATGTAGTACTCATTTGAACCATTTTCTCCTTACAGGCGGTGCATATACGATTTGTGTTAGAGCCATGAGACATCCATGTGATCTTGATATTTGCGCACTCACGCGAAGTGTTGGAGTATGAAAGGCCCAGTATTATACTGGGACCATTAGGATTGCAGTGTTTGTAAGGATTTACCTCACTTCAGATGGGTCTCGGAGGATACCTCTGATGACGCCTGCATGTTCTTCCCGCAGTACCTTCGCACCTGGGTAAGTGGATAAGGTACTCTGATCTCATCAAGGATTCAGCGGTGTGTACCAATTCTGACTCCATATGACATCGGTCTCTCGATCTACGGTTACGATTGCTTCTTCCGTGACGGGGCCTGTTCCTGCTCGTTTCTCCTCCCAACATATTCTGCTAAGCTCATGGAGCCTCCCAGTACCCAAGTACCTTATTTACTACAATCCATCTTGTACTTATGGTTAACAGGAAAGCCTTCATTGAGGGGAATTAGTAATACCAAGAGATGGTGTTCAAGGCCTCATGTGAAGATATCCAGGCCTTGGAGAAGCAAGAGGAGTTGCCTAGATATAAGGTATGGCACTCCTAGCGACCTTATTGCACGCAGCAATGATGACGGCAGTGGTTATCAATATACAGATTGTCGCCATTGGTAAAAGCTTGGCCTCCTTCGTGGCCCTGGACAAAGTGGTCTTCCACTTTGTTTCAAAGAGCTACATCAGTGGAATTAGCCTTTTGTGAGGGTAAGACTCTCCCAGCTTTGGAAGAGTGCTTACCAGTCTCACCTTTTTTTACCCCACGATTCTGTCCACTAGACCAGTATCCAGTTTACTTTTGCTGAAAGTATACTAGATACGGATGCGGCCGGCCACCAATTTTTTGAGAAGCTGCCTAGGATTCCTGAACACCTTCTCAAGTCTGAGACGTAGACCAGATAATGGATGTCAATGTTAATGTCTCTATAGTACTTTATTGGTATGAGAATCGGGCATTTTGCAGGTGCTTTCGTCTTTCCTTGCGGGCAAAGACTCATGTTGACATCTTTATGGAAGACCATTATGCTTCTTTTCGCGTCTGTCGAGCCTGTAGTGAGCATGTACTTGACGCAGCTACCATCCGCCACGAGCTGAAACGTTTCTCATCTCTAGCATCTGAGGAGAAGACCTGTTTCCTTAGAAAGTTGTGAAGAAAGTTCTGGATAAGGTTTTCGCAGAGATTAGAGCCTTTTCCTGAAGTGGGGGATCTCATTGAACATGTAGTTCACCCCTGGAAAGGCCACTACCAAGAGGTCTCACAAACTGACTTATCATGGTAAGTCATTTGTTCTTTCTTATGCCGCTATCCCTCAGAATGTCTAGCTGTGCCATTATGAGTGGTGTCACAGTCTCCAGCCTTCCACCCTATGTTATGAGTAAGGGATATCTTCCAAGGCCGTCTTAGCAGTGGAGGCAAGTTCAGAGATCTTGGAGTTTGAAACGGCAATGGAGGTAACAGATCATGTCCTCAACACAAAATAATTAAGGCCTCTGGTAGGGGAATGGTTAGCCTTGTTCAAGTATTGTAAGTTTTTTTTGTCCTTGGACACAGAACGTCATTTCCAACGGCTTTGCTTGGAAGTAGTAACAATGGCCACCAAAGTTCAGGAATTTCTTACAGGAACATCTCCTTGTCTGGGACAGTAAGTACAAGATCTCTTGCAGAAGGGAGAATATCTGCTACGTGAGATCTATGATATTTCAAGATCGTCTATTTTGTGTTCTAAAACGGTTTTGAGCTCACCTCAAACTATTCTCCTCTTGTCTGGTCTAATCATGTGCGTTCATTGGGACAGGTTCCCGATGTTAGCTTTTTCGCTGATATGGACCTTACCACCCTTGGAGGCTTTTACTATCTCTATAGATTTTACTGATGTCTTTGTATTGTTGGCTAGGTCAACACTTATCCGTCTACCTTAGTTGCAGTTTGTGGATAAAGGTCTACGTATTCAGAGCTATGCCATTTGGGTTCAGCATAGCTCTGAGGGTATTCATGAAGTTTAGTGACATAGTCATATAACAAATGCGGTAGACAGGCTTTTAAATAGAGGCATACCTGGTTGACTAGCTAATGTGAATTTCCTTAGCACAGAGTGCTCAGAAGTAGCCAATTGAGTTTTTGGTTCCTCTAGTCCCTTGGACTTCAGATCAAGCTTAAAAAATCAGAACTGACTCCAGCTCAGGACTTCCCATGGTTGGAGATTTGTTGTAACTTTAAGTCTCACTCGTTTTATTCCTCACTCTAAGGGAGAGGAAATAGAGACGTCAGCCAAGTCCCTGATCAAATCGGGGATGATCATCAGGCAACACTTAGAGGAGGTTTGAGGACCTTTACGATCCACGAATTTTGTCCTTAATGTACGACTCAAAGATGCAATCAGAGTTTGGGGAAGGAGAGCCTCTAACGCTCTTCCTCACCATCAGAAGGAGACACTGGTTCTACTGCGGGAGCAACTTAGACCGTGGTCCACTGCCATAAGTCTTTCACACACATTGCTGTTGCGCTTTCCTCCTCCAGTAGTGACACTTTGTTCGGACGCCTCGTTGGATGGTTGGGTGGGTCATAACCCACCCAAGAAAATGCAAAGCGGCTGGTCTCATAAATTTTAACAATATCACATTAATATTCTCGAGTCCATGGTAGTCTTCTTGTCCCTCATGAAATTAAACCTGAAGGAGAACATTCATATCCATTTAAACCTTGTTAAGAGGGTTATAGACTATTGATTCATCAGAAAAGAATCATGGTCTCCTCAATTGAACCCCGTAATGATAAACGTCTTTATGTTGGATAAGAAGAAAGGTGGGCCTTTGTCTACGTCTCTCCTTCAGTGAGATCAAATCTCTGGCCTTCAAGTGGATCTGTTTGTGATGAGTTTCAGCATGATATTTCCCTGCTAGGTAGCACTGAAAGTGGTTCAAGGAGCAGGGGGTATGGACACTAAACTTTGTCAATGTCCGTGGATGGGAATTGTTGGGTGACGATTTGTCTGTTTCCAGTGTTTAACCTTCTCATGGAGGTTTTGGACAAGCTTAGATCTTTCAAGGGATGGC
>NC_090738.1:16855033-16870033 GCF_036898095.1 Palaemon carinicauda | reverse complement strand
TCGGTGTTTTCAGGGCGTATCAACAATAAATATTACAATTACTATTGTACAGGTCTATATTCCTTTTTTTTTTTCTTTTTTTTTTCTTTTGCTGAAAAGTAAATGCATTCAAACCATAAAAGAATAGTTAGAATATGTGGAACATGGGTCTGAAACTTGAAGATTATAAAGAAAATATATTTTCTTAAAAAAAGTAACTTGTTTCAATTTTTATCAAATTGGAATGAGATACAATCATACAATATATAGCTGTGATTCTGTGATTATTTTCATTTCTATTCTACTTTTATAGTAAGAGTTCAAAGAGATGGCAAGTGAAGATTATAAGAAAACACTTGTTTGTTATAAACATAATCAGGAAATCTTATCTTCATTTTCAAAAGAATGACTCTGATAACGTTAGACAATTTCTTAATATTTTCTGAAAACTCTGCTTAGACTTTCGATGACTATCTTCCTAATTCTTTATAATTATTAACTATTATATTATGATGGATATCAAGAAATTCTTTTAGATAATTTTAAGATCATACTATCTCTTTTATTTGACGATGCAGTACTTAGTACTTTTCCATTATCGGTATAAGAGAATACAATACAAGGTGAAAGCAGCAAATACAGTTTAACAACAAAAAAAATCATTTGAAACTATATCAAAACTACTCTCTTTATCCCTTTTCTTTATTTCAAGCACGTGCCCATATCACAATTTATATTTCTTCTACACTTTTTTCTATTCTTATCATGTGGCCCCCTTTATTTAATATAACCTCTCTATTTTTGTTCATTTAGGCATACACCCACAATCAAAGGGAATATTTTATTTTTTACACATAATTTTTCTTTTAATCTCCCACTCATATCACGTGATAAATTTCCCCTTCATTTCTTCTTCTTTTTATTTTTTTTACATACACATACATTTAATATAGCATAAGAAAACCCTTGTTTGTGTTACTAATATTTTCTTTATAGCATCACCATACCTCAATAGAAAATCTATTTTTTTTCCTTTTCTTTTATTTTTGCTTAACCTATGGTACAGTTCTATCAGAACGTGTGTTGTTTCATTCGAACCAGAGGCAAAGTTAATGCCTTTCCCCATCGAAATGTCTGTTGTTGGAAACATAATTTAATTTTTTTTTTTTTTTTTTTGTAACTTCATGTTTTATAAAGTTTCGAAATCGAGCATCGTAGATAAAGCTAATCTAATCGCTTGACTTCTTTTCGCTAGAAAATTTCTTCATCCCAACTCTTAATTACTTGTTGTTGTAAATGTTTCATATTACAATCATGTTTGATAATGTTATGCATGCATATTTAGCATTATATTAGAAAGGCGGGTATCGGATTATATCCAAGAGCTGTTTTAAGACTATTATCCTGAGCTGGTGGTAGGTAATATTATTCAAGAACCACCGTAACTAGAATCATCACTAGAATTTTGGTTGTCTTAAATTTTATTTAATACTAATAGGACAACAGTTTTTATCATGACTTTTTTCGATCTTTAAAATAAATATCAAATGTCTATTAAGTAAATAAACGAATAATTATCCATTTGTGAGAATTAAGAATATACAATTTTAAGGTAATAATACTCGTAGGAATAATTTTCAAAAATGTGTCCACAATTCGATCACCGATAAATATAGCAAGGAGCCGCAAAGAATTATCGGTAATGAAAAATGAAGTGAAGTGAATTTCATAAAAATGATGATACCAATAAAGCGTATAAGACCAATATCTCAATAAGACTGATTAGTTAAGAAGAAAAAAATTCAATAAAATTCAAAAGGTAAACAACCAATCGTAACTGAAGGACATAGTAAAAGTGACACAATAAATCTGAAAATTGATAAATCCGTGAGACTCATCAAGTAATTACCAGCTGATATCAGTCCTCAATAACGCTGATATGATAACAACTAGCTGAAAATAAATATTCTGTTAAACCAGATAGAAATAGAGTCCTCTGCAAGACTGACTTACTATCGAATAACTGATAAAAGTCTTCAGTAAGAAGGGCACATTAGTAACCATGTGAAAAAAAAGTCCTTGGTAAGACGAACACTTAGCAACAATATGAAACTAAACTCTTTAGTGAAACTAACACTTAGTAACAATGTTAAAATAAAGTGTTCAGTAAGATTAAAACTTAGTAACAATGTGAGAACAAAGTCGTCAGTAAGAATAACAGTTACTGGCAATGTGAAACTATACTCTTGTGACGGCGCCGAGTAAGGGTGTGAACTCAAAGGCAGATTGGAAACGACTGAGTTATATTATTGTGGAACACTCTCCTTATATACAAAACCTCAAGGCAACAGAGGAAAAACCAGACATGAATTTTCATGTTCGTTTTAGTGCGAGGGAAGAGCGAAGATACAAGCATAATATATACAAAAGGAATTATGTACAATTGTGTGAAACACGGTTGGTACATGGCTCCCCCCCTAAAAATGACATACTGTACATGTTAAATAGGGCGCCCTGATCTAGATAGGCGAACTGTAGGCGGGTTATCTGGCAGAAGATAAGCAGGTTTTAGACGATCAATGGAGACCCAGTCTTCTTTGCCCCGAATGTTTAGGAGGAATGCTTTCGGACTGCGTCGGATCACAAGGAAAGGGCCCGTGTAAGGGGGCGTTAGTGGTGGCTTGCTGGTGTCGTTGCGCAGGAAGACGTGCGTTGCAGAGTGCAAGTCCGTTGGTATGTGATGCTTCGCTGGGGGCTTGTAAGTCTGGCGGCACGGAGTAAATTTCCCCACGACGTGACGTATGCGCTGGAGATCGTCGGAGGAGGTTGTAGAAGGAAAAAATTCGGCAGGGACGACCAACGGGTCGCCATACACCATTTCGGCTGCCGAGACGTCGAGGGCGTCTTTAGGAGTGGTCCTTAGTCCAAGGAAGACCCAGGGAAGCTGAGTAAACCAGTTGCAATCCTTGCAGCGGGACATCAAAGCTGCTTTGAGGGTACGATGAAAACGTTCAACCATTCCATTGGCAGCGGGGTTGTAGGCCGTTGTCTGATGTAGGGTGATGCCCAGGAGATCCGCTAATGATGTCCATAATTGAGAGGTGAAAGTGGTTCCCCTGTCAGAAGTAATATGCTCAGGGATACCGAATCTTGAAATCCATCCAGAGAGTAAGGCAGATGTACATGAGGCGGAAGTTGCAGTTTCCATGGGAATGGCTTCAGGCCAACGAGTGGAGCGGTCGATGACGGTAAACAGGTAACGATGTCCTTGTGATGTGGGTAGGGGGCCTACAACGTCGACGTGAATGTGTGCGAAACGACACTGAGGTTGAGGAAAGGTGCCCACTCCTGAATCCGTGTGTCGATGTACTTTGGAAGTTTGGCAAGAAGTACAGGCACAGACCCAATCCTTAGCATCCTTAGAAATGCCATGCCAAATGAACTTTGCCTTCAGCAGCTGTGCAGTAGAACGGCACGAGGGATGTGAAAGGCCGTGGATGAGATCAAACACCTGTTGGCGCATGGGAGCAGGAATCCAAGGTCGCGGTCTACCAGTACTGACGTCACAGAGGAGGGTGGTGTTGGAGTCTTCGAGGGGAAAATCCTCCCAACGGAGGGACGTGCAGGATGTCCTAAATGCTTGATACTCTGGATCCTGTCGTTGGGCTGCAGCCAGGGCGTTGTAATCCAATCCCAGTTGAACGGCAGCCAACGTGTTTCTTGACAGGGCATCGGCAACGGGATTAACTTTCCCAGGGACGTATTGGAGGGTGCAATTGTATTCAGCCACGGCGGAGAGATGTCGGCGTTGACGGGCGGACCAGGCGTCAGACTGTCGAGTGAAGGTGTGCACCAGAGGCATGTGGTCTGTGCGAATGACGAAGGGCGTACCTTCTAAGAAATGGCGAAAGTGACGGACAGCCAAGTGCACCGCCAGCAATTCTCGATCGAAGGTAGAATAACCCGATTCTGCCTTGGACAGTTTTCTGCTGAAGAAGGCTAATGGGCGGGGCGAGCCATTGACCACCTGCTCGAGTACTGCACTAATAGCGACGACGCTGGCATCGGTGGAGAGAAGGAGAGGGGTGTGTGGGATAGGAAAAGTGAGAGCCGCAGCAGTTGATAGGGCCTTCTTTGCATTGCAGAAGGCTGCTTCTTGAAGGGGACCCCACTTCAGGTCCTTTGGCTTGCCCTTGAGGGAGGCGTAGAGGGGAGCAAGAGTGGCGGCAATGGCTGGCAGAAAACGGTGATAATAGTTGATCATGCCCAAGAATTCCTGCAGGGCTTTGACTGTCGAGGGCGCGGGGGAAATTCTGAACGGCTGCTACCTTCTCAGGGAGGGGATGGACTCCTTCAGGAGTGATACGGTGCCCTAAGAACGACACTTCGTTGGCGCCAGAGGTACACTTGTCGTACCGGACTACAAGGCCGTTTTGTTGCAGGCGGTCGAGCACGATGCGCAGGTGACGGAGGTGTTCCCCTTTTGAGGAGGAGAACACAAGTATGTCGTCCACATAACATACACAGAAAGGGAGGTCCCCTAAGATGCCATCCATGAGACGTTGAAACATTGCCCAAGCATTACGAAGGCCAAAACAAGAGTAATTGAAGGTGTATGTACCAAACAGAGTGGTGATGGCGGTCTTGGGGATGTCTTCTGGGTTCATAGGCACCTGATAATACCCCTTCAAGAGGTCGTGCGTAGAGAAAACCTTCGCTTTGTGCAGGTAGGAGGTTACATCGGCAATGTTTGGGAGGGGGTAGTGATCCGGTTCTGTTTGCATGTTCAGGCGCCTGTAATCCCCGCACGGACGGAGGGAGCCGTCTTTCTTCAGAACGATGTGTAAGGGTGACGACCATGGGCTGGAGGCCTTTTGGCAAAGGCCCATTTTCTCCATTTCGGCGAACGTCTGTTTGGCGGCTGCAAATCGTTCCGGTGCCAGACGTCTGAATTTTGCGAAGACTGGGGGTCCCGTCGTCTTGATATGGTGATAAATACCGTGCTTGGCAGGAACCGTGGGCGTTTGGCGAAGTTCTGGACGGAAAACTTCCGGGTACGACGTGAGGAGGTGGGCGTAGGCATTCGTGGGTGCGCTGATGTGGAGAGCGAGGTTAGAGGGGGTGGGTTGAAGAGGTGTCGACAAGTACGAGTCTGTGTTGACCAATCGTCGGTGGGCGACATCGACCAGAAGGTGGAAATGAGAGAGAAAATCCGCACCGAGGATTGGCATTGTGACGTCAGCAACGAGAAACTTCCAATTGAATTTACCGTTTCCGAACGATAATGTGAGGTTCTCGTAACCGTAGGTGGGTATCGCAGATCCGTTGGCAGCTACCAAGCGGACGTCGGCAGATGTAGACAGACTACGTTGTGCCTTGAAGAGTTTCCTTGGCAAAAGAGAACGACAAGCACCCGTGTCTACCAAAAATCACACGCCCGTTCCTGCATCCTGTAAAAAGAACAGATTAGAAACATGGGAGGCCACCGCCACAAGCGATGGCCTGCTTACACGTTTTTTGGCCACTGACAATCTTTGGCACATTTCTTCGCGGTTGCTCCGAATCTGAAGTGGTAGTAGCAAAACTGCGGTGGATGGGAGGTAGTAAGTAGCTGTAGAAGTCGTTCGTTGGGGCGTGAGCGATTGGTGGGTGGTGGGCGGCTGTGTCGCCGCTTCGGCACGTCACGGGGTAGGCGTGTATGTCCTACGGCATTCATATCAGCTTCGGTTGACGTAGAATAGGCATCCTCGACGTCAGGGGTGGAGGCGTTGATGGAGGTCTTGAAGTGGCTGTCCATAAGGGCGTTGGCTTTGGTCATCAAGTCCTTTATGGGTAAACTATCGACATCGGGTATGGCAGCGCGTACAAGTTCAGGTAAACGACGTATTTAAAGGGCACGAAGTAGGTTCACCTCACGAGGAGAGCCGTCTGCGGCAGGTTGAAGGCAAGCGATACTGGTCATTTCCCTGAGGGCAAGCGAAGCCCTTTGGTCCCCCAACGGTTGTTGCGAGAGCTAAAAAAGCTTTGCTATACGGGCGGCTGGCGACGGCGAATACTGCTGCAGAAGGTATGATTTGAGGGCGTCATACGCTAGTGGGGTGTCTCCTTGTTCACAATGCCAGTCGGATATTTCTGGGAAGGTGTCCTCGGGTATCGCTGCGAGAACATAATCCGCTTTGGTGGTTGAGCGAGTCACGCCCCTGATACGAAAGTGAACTTCAGCGCATTGAAACCAAGCAAACGCCTCTCTGGTGGCGAACGGTGAAAGTTTCAATGGGGCGGCCGTGGCGCCAACTGATGTAGTCTCCGTCATAGTACCAACGATGGAGGGGCGAGGGAGGTGGGGGTGGAAGGCAGTGGGAGCGAGTCGACTTCCGGAATCACCAATGTGAGGGCGCCGAGTAAGGGTGTGAACTCAAAGGCAGATTGGAAACGACTGAGTTATATTATTGTGGAACACTCTCCTTGTATACAAAACCTCAAGGCAACTGGACATGACAAGTTCACAAGACAGACAATATCACAGAGGAAAAACCAGACATGAATTTTCATGTTCGTTTTAGTGCGAGGGAAGAGCGAAGATACAAGCATAATATATACAAAAGGAATTATGTACAATTGTGTGAAACACGGTTGGTACACTCTTCAGTAAGACTAACACTTAGTAACCATGTCAAAATAACGTCTTTTAGTGAGACTAACACTTAGTAGCAATGTGAAACTAAACTCTCTAGTAAGACTACCTCATAGTAACTAAGTGGAAAAAAAAATTCAGTAAGACTAACACTTAGTAACAATGTGAAAATAAAGTCTCCAGCAAGACTAACACTAAGCAACCATGACCAAATAGAGTATTCAATAAGACTAACTCTTATAAAAAATGAAAAGATAAAGTTTTCAGTAAGATTAAGACGTAGTAACCATGTGAAAATAAAGTCTTCAGTAGGACTAACTCTTAGTAACCATGTCAAAATAGTCTTCTTCAAGACTAATAATTATTAACCTTGTAAAAAAAGGCTTAATTAATAATAGCACTTAGAAACTATGTGAAAAAAGAGTCTCCACTAGTACTAACAGTTAGTAACCATGAGAAACTAAACTCTTCACCAAAAGTAAAACTTAGAAACCATGTGAAAATAGTCTCCGGTAAGGGTAACACTTAGAAACCATGAAAAAATAAACTTTCCAGTAACCCTAACACTTATTAAACATCGAAAACTAAACTCTTCAACGAGACTAACACTTTTAACCATGTAAAAATAAAGTCTTCAGGAAGATTATCACCTCGTATCCATGTGAAAATAAAGTCTTCAGCATAACTAACACGTAGTAACTCCGGGAAAAAAGTCTTCAACAGGACTAACAATTACTAATCATGTAAAAAAAAAAACTTCAGCGAGACTAACACTTAGTATCTATGAGAAATTAAATTCATCAGTAAGTTAACATCTGGAAATAAAGTCTTCAGTAATACTAACACCTAGTAACCATGTAAAAATAAAATCTTCAGTAAGGTAGCAACAGAGAATAATCTCTTCAGTAATGCAACAGACGTAAATAAAGTCAGCTAAAAGGTAATAGATGAAAATAAAGTCTCCAGTGAAGTAAAAGCCTACAATGCAGTCTTCAGTAAGGTAACAGACAAAAATAAAGTGTTTATTGGGGGTAACAGCTAAAAATAAGCTTTTCGGTAACATAACAGGGGAAAACAAAGTTTTCAGTGAGGTAACAGCTGAAAATAAAGTCTTCAGTAAAGTAAAAGCTTAAAATAAAGTCTTGAGTAAGGTAATAGCTGAAAATAGATTCTTCAGTAAGACTGAAAATATAAGTATTGGTAAGACGTGTTCTGTAACACCGAGCTCAATATAGAGTTCTTAGTAAATAAAAAAGAAAAAAAATAAGATGGACTCCTTAATAATAATGCTATTGCAATAAACAATACACATATCAGTATTCTATCTAGACTAGTGAAGTAACTAAGTAAAAATAAAGCAAGTCCATAATGAGATATAAAATCTAAAAATATGTTATTTGCTAAATAAGGAGTAAAACAGTGTAAATTAAAGTTATAATGAACCGAGGAAGCAACCAAATTATAACATCTGGATTGATTCTAATGAAGGAAACGAAGCAACAAACAGTAGTCAAATGACGTCAATAATAGGAAACAAGAAAAAAAAGAAAAACAAGAAGTAAATGGGTAAAGTCCTCAATAATAAAAACAAATCGTAAACAAATAACAAAGTACAAAAGAGGTTGCCATAAAAAAAAAAAAGATAGAATTAAGAATAACAAGAAGGTGGCATTAAACAGCAAATCTCCCAAGGCCAAATTGCAGCCGAGACAGGGAGGAAGACGCTACCAGCAACAGAAGAGACGAAATTAAGGTGAAAAATACGAGACATTATCGTCTTTGCCTCCCTCCACAAGCTCCTCCTTTGTCTGCGCTTCAAAGCAAGTAATGGAATTTGCCAGTGGAGAAAGTAAGGGGGGAGGGGGATATCCTTGACCAGTCAAGTCGAACGATAAAATCTTATTCATATGTTGGAAATTCAACTCTTTCCTGAGAGAGAGAGAGAGAGAGAGAGAGAGAGAGAGAGAGAGAGAGAGAGAGAGTTTTGGTTGTCATCAAGATTTTTACGTATGATTTTTTTTTTTCTTTTTCTTTTTGGTCTGTTGAATCTTCTTTCCGTCAAAATTCATATTCCTCCTGTAGCTCCTACCAATTTCCTTCCATTCCTTTCCTTCTCCTTTCCTAGCCTCCCTACCCCTCACCCTTCTTACCAGCCCTTCGTCACGGCCAATCAGAAGTAACAAGAGCCATCTGTTCTCTCCCTTCCATATCCTGTTTGACATCGGGGAGCCTTTGATTCTCGGTACAGTCAAAGTATTTTTTTTTTCACAGCTTCTGATTCGGATTTTTTTTTCTTTTTTTTTTGGAGTTTAGGTGACAACTGCAGCGGATGAATTCCAAATTGGTGTTTCATCGTTACTGTACCTCTCACTGTATTCTGTGACGTCAGACTGTTATTAGTCGATCAATCATTGCACATTATTTCAATGTCCGTTTATTTAAATGATTACGGAAAAGCTTTTCCGTCTTCATGATATTTGTTTTTTTTATTTACATATCCTTATATACAGGCATTTACATATACCCATATGGACAAAGAAACACACATACACACACGAGCGTGCTAACACACACGCACACGCACACGCACACACAGATATATATATATATATATATATATATATATATATATAGACTTGTACACTTATTCTATTTATCAACTTATAATTTTAGCAAATTATTTTAATTCCCGCTTAGTAAATTGTGTATGTACTAAATCATACATATCTGATTGCAGCAGTAATAACCAAAAATGTGTTCTCACATTTCATGTTCCCTTTTTGATTGGGAAAATGATTCATGACAACTGATCTGAAAAAGCGCCTAGACCGGGTTCACTCCAATAAATGGTTGTCCTCCCACACTCCACTAACGTTTTATTTAAACAAAACTCGACGGTTAGAATTTATTGCAGCTGTTCCTTGTATCGTCCAAGACAGAGAGAGAGAGAGAGAGAGAGAGAGAGAGAGAGAGAGAGAGAATTTGTATTTGGCTAAATATCGCAGTTTATACTAACAGGTAATTTATGATACATTAAGGGTTATTATTTTATGTTCCCTTAGCATTGATATTATATATATATATATATATATATATATATATATATATATATATATATATATATATATATATATATATGTGTGTGTGTGTGCGTGTGTGTGTGTGTGTGTATGTGTGTGTGTGTGTGTGTGTATGTGTGTGTGTGTGTGTATGTATTCAAGTGTTAATAAATGCATCTATATAAAGATGATTGACTGGCTAAATTCATGAAAGGATACCCAGTTACTTGT
This sequence comes from Palaemon carinicauda, assembly GCF_036898095.1. Classification (NCBI taxonomy): domain Eukaryota; kingdom Metazoa; phylum Arthropoda; class Malacostraca; order Decapoda; family Palaemonidae; genus Palaemon; species Palaemon carinicauda. The sequence goes on along the minus strand of NC_090738.1, from coordinate 16,860,130 downwards.
GATGCGCAATGATTATCTAAACAAGGCAAAAGACCCCTCCCGGTCCATACTGATTCCAGGCATCGAGATTAGAGGCTAAGGAGAAATCTTGTTTATCGCCTTAAACCCAATCCGCCACCATGCTGCCAGTGACTTCATCGATATTTAGGGAGGCATTTTCTCAACACCCAAAATTCTCATTAATCCATCAGGTTGCTAATCCGCTTATACTAACATATTATTATTATTATTATTATTATTATTATTATTATTATTATTATTAAATGCTAAGCTACAACCCTAGTTGGAAAAGCAGAATGCTATAAGCCCTGGGCCCCCAGTGAGGAAAGGAAATAAGGAAATATAAAATATTTTAGGAATAGTAACAATATTAACATGGATGTTTCCTATAAACAGAACAAGAAGAAGAGAAACTAGATAGAAAAAGTGTGCCCGAGTGTTCCCTCAAGCAAGAGAACTCTAACCCAAGGCAGTGTAAGACCATGGTACAGAGGCTATGGCACTACCCAAGAATTGAGAACAATTATTCGATTTTGGAGTGTCCCTCTCCTAGAAGAGCTGCTTACCATAGCTAAAGAGTCTCTTCTACCCTTACCAAGATGAAAGTTGCCACTGAACAATTACAGTGCAGTAGTTAACCCATTGGGTGAAGAAGAATTGTCTAGTAATCACAGTGTTGTCAGGTGTATGCGGACAGAGGAGAATCTGAAAAGGATAGGCCAGACTATTCAGTGTCTGTGTAGGCAAAGGGAAAGAACCGTAACCAAAGAGAAGGATCCTATGTAGTACTGTCTGGCCAGTCAAAGGACCCCATAACTCTCTAGCGGTAGTATCTCACCGAGCGTCAATAAGCATAGGAGAAGATGAGGATGATGATAAGATTATAAACCTACCCTTGTTCCATTTCCAGCAATTAAATGTCCACACCATACATTCCCAGTAAACTTCTCAAGAACCTTCCTCTTTTTCAGTAAATATACTAGTATCACTAAAATTTTCCAAACTCAATCTTTTGTTCGATTTCCAGAAAATATTTAGTACCAAAATCTATTTTTTCTCATGCTTCCAAAATATATATTTTATTTCCAGAGTATTCAAAGTCACAAAATTTAGTTTTCATAAGTGTATTATGCCATTCTTTAATTTTTACTGCTATGCAGTTTATTGTGTAACTAGTACCACAAAACTTATTGTGTCACTCTTCGTTTCTAATACAACAAAGCTTAATGTATCACTCTTTCGTTTTTAAGGACGAGAAGCTTATTGCATCACTGTTTCGATTCTAGTGCCACAAAGTTTATTGTGTTACTTCTTTGTTTCAAATGCCATAAAGCCTACTGATTCGCTTTCATTTCTAATGCCACGAAGCTTATTGTGGTCAATATTTCTTTTTCGATGCCAACAATCTAATTTTATCACTCTTTCGTTTCCAATGCAACGTCGCTTCTTGTGTCACTCTTTCATTTTTAATTAAACAAAGCTGTTTGTGTCACCATTTCGCTTCTAATGCCAACTATTTCTTTTTCGTTTTTTTTTTCGATCCTAATGCCACAACGCTTATTGTGTCACGCTTTCGTTTTTTAATGCCACGATGCTCATGTCACTCTTTCGTTTCTAATGGCATGACGCTTATTGTGTCACTCTTCCGTTTCTAATGGCATGAAGCTTATTGTGTCACTCTTTCTTTTCTAATGTCATGAAGCTTACCGTGTCACTCTCTCGTTTCTAATGCCACAAAGCTTTTTGTAAAACTTTCCTTTCTAATGAAACAGAGATTATTGTATTACTCTTTTGTTTTTAATGCCACGAGGCGTATTGCATCCCTCTTTCGTTTCTAATGGAACAAAGCTTATTGTGTCCCTCTATCTTTCTAATACCACGAAGCTTATCATATAATTCCTTCATTACTAATGCACTGAAGCTTATTGTATCACTCTTTCGTTTTTAATGAAACAACGTCTATCACCTCACTCTTTCGTTTCTAATGAAACAAAGCTTATTGTGTCAATCTTACGTTTCTAATGAAACAAAGCTTATTGTGTCAATCTTTCGTTTCTAATGAAACAAAGCTTATTGTGTCACTTTTGTTTCTAATGCCAGGAAGTTTATTGTATAACTTTTGTTTCTAATTAAATGAAGCTAATAGTGTTAATCCATAGTTTCTAGTACCACGCAGCCTATTGTGTTACTTTCCATGTCTAATGCCACGAATATTATTGTTTCACTCATTCTTTTCTAATGCCAAGAAGTTTATTGTATCTCTCTTCCGTTTCTAATGCAACAAAGTTCTGAGTGCCACAATCTATATTCTAATTCCATGAAGCTTATTGTATTACTCTTTCGTTTCTAAAATAACGAATATTATTTTGTACATCTTAGGTTTCTAAGACCATGAAGCCTATAGAGTCAGTACATCGATTTTAGTGTCACGAAGCTTATTGTGTTACTCTATCAGTTCTAGTGCCACAAAACATACTGTGTAACACTTTAGTTTCCAGTGCTGAGAAGTTTATTTAGTCACTCTAGCGTTTCTACTGCCACACAACTTATTGTGTAACACTTTCGATTCTACTGCCACAAAACTTATTGTGTCAGTCTTTCGTTTTTAGTGCCCCGAAGATTATTTTGTCACTGGTACCATGTAACTTATTGTATCACTATTTCCTTCCTAATGCCATGAAGCTTATTGTGTTACACTTTTGTTTCTACTCCCACAAAACTTATTCTGTCTGTCTTTGGTTTTTAGTGCCATAAAGATTACTATGTCACTATTTTGTTCCTAATGCCTCAAAGCCTATCGTATTACTCTTTCGTTTCTGATGCAACAAAGCTTATTTTGTCATTTTTTTCGTTTCTAATACCAAGAAGCTTATTTTGTCACTCTTTGGTTTCTAGGGCCATGAAGCTTATTGTATCACTTGTGCCACGAAGCTTATTCTATCATACTTTTGTGCCCAATGCCACCAAGCTCATTGTGTTACTCTTTCATTTTTAGTGCCAAAAAGCATGTTGTGCCACTTATCTGTTTTAGTGCCCTGAATCTTATCGTATAACTCGTAACTTTCTAATGCTACAAAGCTATTGTGTCAATGCCTCGTTTTTTAATGCCACGAAGCTTAATTTATCACAACTTCGTTTTTAATGCTACAAACCTTATTGTATTACTCATTCGTTTCTTATTCCACGAAGCTTAATGTGTTACTCTTTCATTTCTAATACCATGAAGCTTATTATATCACTAGTATCTAAAGTTTTTGAACGTCTTTTGGCAAAATATCTTAATAGGTTTGCTGAAGGTAATCATCTGTTTCCTAGTTTGCAATTTGGTTTTTTTAAAGGCCTTGGAGCATGATATGCCCTTCTTACAATCCCCAATGCTGTACAGAAATCACTTGATTATGGTCTGGAAGTTCGTATGATTAGCCTTGATTTTAAAGCTATCTTTGGCCGTGTTAATCACGAGACCCTTATTTTCAAAGCCAAACAGTTGGGAGTGGGTAGGTCGTTTCCTAGCATCATTATTGAATTTTTAAGTAATAGATCGCGATGAGTTATTGTTGATGGGCACCATAGTGAGTATAAGAATGTGATATCTTGTGTTCCTCGGAGTAGTGTTCTTGGCCCATTACTTTTCATACTATTTGCACATGACATGTGGTTTGGTCTAGAAAACAAGCTTGTTGCATATGCAGATGATGCTACTCTCTTTGCATCAGTTCCATCTCTTGAATGTAGCCCTGGGGTTGCTGAATCCCATAATGGAGATCTAGCTAAAATTAGTACATAGTGCAAATTATGTGGTATGAAGTTGGATCCTAACAAAACTCAAAGTATGATTTTAAGTAGGTCAAGGACCGTGGCTCCTCAACATCCGTAACTCAGCATTCGTAATGTTTCTTTAACTTTGCGTGACTTTCAAAATTTTAGGTGTTATTTTAGACAGCAAGTTTAATTTTGAGTAACACATAAGGACTGTGTCTTCTTCAATTGCACAAAAAAATGGCTTATTAAGAAAGTCTGTAAAGGTTTTTGGGGATCAATCTATTCTGAAGAAGTGTTTTAATTCTTTCGTTTTACCTTGTACTCCTGTCTGGTCTGCAGTTGCTGATTTTCATCTTAATTTATTGGACAGGAACTTATGGTCTATTAAATTTCTTATTCCTGATCTAGATATTAATCTTTGGCACCGTTGTTCAATTAGTTCATTATGCATGTTGCATAAGATTTTTTTTTATAATTCTGACCATCCTTTATATTCAGATCTTCCCGGACAGTTCCATCCTGTTCGTAAGATTAGGTATGCAGTTAATTGTAATAGTCGGGTCTTCTCCATCATGAAGCTCAATACTACACAGTACTCCAAAAGTTTTTTTTCCAGTTGGAACCAAGTTGAGGAATGATCTTCCTAATCGGGTAGTTGAATCAGTAGAATTTCAAAAGTTCAAACTCGCAGCAAATATTTATATGTTGAACAGGCTTTCATAAGTCGATTTATAGTTTATATATCAAGTTTCAGTTTTAATGTTGTTGATTTTTTTTAAATATTTTGTTTTAATTTTCAGCATTTTTTATATAGTTTATTTATTTCCGTATTTCCTTTCCTCTCTGTGCAATTATCCCTGTTGGACCCCTTGGGCTTACAGCATTTTGATTTTCCAACTACGGTTGTAGCTTTCCTAGTAGTAGTAGCAATAATAATAATAATAATAATAATAATAATAATAATAATAATAATAATAATAATAATAATAATAATAATAATAATAATAATAATAATAATAGTTCCAAGAAGCTTATTGTTTCAAACGTTTGTGTCTGATGTCACCAAGCTTATTATGTCACTCTATCATTTCAAATCTTATGAAGCTTATTTTGTAACTAGTGCCGTGAAATTTATTTCATCACTCATTCGCTTCTGATACCACGAAGCTTATTGTATCACTCTTTCTTTTCTAATGCTACAAATTTTACTGTTTCACTAGTGTCAATAAGCTTATGGTATCTGTCTTTCGTTTCTAATGCCACGAACGTTATTTGATTACTCTTTTATTTCTAATACCACAAAGCTTATTGTATCACTAGTGCCACGAAGCTTAT
>NC_090738.1:16818826-16841326 GCF_036898095.1 Palaemon carinicauda | reverse complement strand
ACTTCAAAAAACTCTATACCAAGGCCCTTTTCAGAAAGTGTTTTGAAGTGACCAGTGACACGAAGTTGACCCTAAAGGAATTCTGGAAGGAACACTTCAGCATCCTCAACTCTGTTAACATGATTGACCAAGCTTGGCGAGGTGTGACCTATAGGACATTGAACTCTGCCTGGCGTAAGCTGTGGCCATCATGTGTCACAGAGAGGGAGTTTGAAGGTTTCCAACCAGAGGCGGGTCCAAGCACTGCTACCCCTGTAATTTCTGATGACACTGATGTCGTTGAGGAAATTGTTGTCATGGGCAGGAGTTTGGGGCTTGAGGTCGACAAGGATGATATTGATGAGCTTGTAGAAAGCCATTCTACCGAGTTGACTGTGGAGGAATTGTTGCACCTGCAACAACAACAGCAGCAGGATCTGATTGTGGAGCAGGAATCTTCAGAAGAGGATGAGGTAAGGGAGGATGTTCCAAGTTCTCTCATCAATGAAATTTGTTCCAAGTGGGCAGATGTGCAGGCTTTTGCTGAAAAATACCACCCAGAAATTGCAGTAGCAAACCGGGCAGTGCATATGTTTAATGATAGTGTCATGTATCATTTTCGAAGAATACTGCAGAGGAGGAAGAAACAATTAACAATAGACCAGTTTTTCACAAAAGAAAAGAAAGCTGCTACATCAAAGCCTGTTTCTCCTCCAAAGAAGAGACAAAGAAGAGAAGAAACCCCTGAAATAGATCTGCCCACCCTTTCATTGGAGAGAGAAACAACTCCTGAAGGAGAACTACCCCGCCACATCATGGAAGGGGACTCTCCTTCCAAGCAGTAACCTCCCCCTTCCATCCTCTCCACATCCATCCCTGTATGCCATCGAACCGCTGCTCAAAGGTATGTTCACTACAGTACAGAAAATGGTTTAAAATTGTTTTATTTTAGTACAGTAAATGGTTTTAAAATTGTTTTATAGGATTTTCTGACCAATTTCATACACATTTAGATAATTATTGTTGTTTAGGTACACGTTTTATTAATATTTTGGGCCTGTTCGAGTGCTTGGGAACGGAATAGAATATATACCATTATTTCTTATGGGGAAAAAAAATTCGGTACTCGAACAAATCGGAGGTCGAACACGGATCTCGAACGGATTATGGTCGAGTACCGAGGTATCACTGTACTCGGAACACAAGGAAGCATGGTTTACATGCAGTGGTTTGAGGTCAGCTGTGCAGAGAACCCAGGATGCACCTTTCCCCTAGAGAGGGGAAGATAAAGAAAAGAGTAAGGGCCAGACATACTTTTTCATTCATTCAGACTAAAACCGGGTAACAATGCCCTCAACCTTTTGCTACTTGTCCATTAAGGAGCCTGAGGTTAGACCACCTTTTGTGCAGCCACCACAGGCCTGATAGAGAATGTATCGAGTCTCTTGTGGGTCACGTCCTGCAGGTAGTGACCTGTGAAGGTTGTTTGACGCTTCCTGACCACAGCTTGTAGAACCTGCGTCACTGAGAAATTTATCTTGAATGCCAAGGACGTAGCGATGCCTGTGACATCGTTTGCTCTCGGGCGATGTGACGGAGGAGGGTTTGGATTCAGGGAATGGTGGATAATCCTACGAATCCAAGCTGAGATGGTGTTCTTAGTGACCCTCCTCTTCGTCCTCCCTGTGCTCACAATCAGGGCTTGCCCTCGAGGACGAACTGCAGCTGTTCTCTTCAGATAGAGCCTCAGACTCCTTACTGGGCACAGTAGGAGATGGTGTGGGTCATCTGTTACAGAACGGAGACTCAAAATCCTGAGGGCATCGAACCGTGGGTCCGGAACTCCAGGATTCTGAGTCTTAGCAACAAACTCAGGGACAAACCCGAACGTTACCTCCCCCCATCCCCTTGAATGGGCGACGTCATACAAGAGACAATGAAGTTCACTGACTCCCTTGACCGAGGCCAAAGCAAGCAGGAACACCGTCTTCCAAGTCAAGTTACGATCAGAAGCCTAGCGTAATGGTTCGAGCGGAGGTCTCTTAAGAGACCTCAGGACACGAACCACGTTCCCGGGCAGATAAACTCGTAGCTTCGTATGATTAGGGAAAGTTCCAGCGAGGAGGAAATGTCCATTCCTTTCAGCCTGAAGGCCAGGCTTAAGACAAAGCGATAGCATTTCACCGCCGAGATTGAAAGGAGCATTTCTTTCCGCATATACACAAGAAACTCCGCTGTGGCTGGAATAGTTGTATTGAGGGGAGAGATATCCCTTCCATGACACCAACCACAGAAGACTCTCCACTTCGCCGGGTAGACCCCTGCAGATGACTTTCGCAGGTGTCGAGACATCCTCTCCGCAACTTGTTGTGAAAAGCCTCTCTCTGTGAGGAGATGCTGGATAGTCTCCAGGCGTGAAGCCGAAGTGATGCTACGGCTTTGTAGAAGATGTTGCAGTGTGGTTGCTTGAGTAGCTTGTGTCGTGAAGGAAGTTCTCTCGGGAGTTCCGTCAGGAGCTGCAGAAGGTCTGGGAACCACTCTGCATGATGCCATAGCGGAGCTATTAGGGTCATCGACAGTTTGACCGATAGTCTGGTCTTGTTGAGCACCCTTCTGATCAGACAGAACGGGGGGAAGGCGTAGACGTCGATGTTGTCCCACCGTTGTTGGAAGGCATCTTGCCAGAGTGCCTTGGGGTCCGGGACTGAGGAACAGTACAGCAGAAGCTTGAAGTTCAAGGCTGTCGCAAACAGGTCCACCGTCGGGGAACCACACAAAGTCAGGACTTTGTTGGCTTCTAGAGGATCCAAAGACCACTCGGTACTCACTATTTGCTCTGCTCTGCTCAGACTGTCGGCGAGCGTATTCTTCTTGCCTGGAATGAAGCGAGCCGATAGTGGAATCGAGTGGACTTCGGTCCATCTCAGTACCTCTACTGCAAGATGGGATAGCTGTTGTGAAAAGGTACCTCCCTGCTTGTTGATGTAAGCCACCACCGTGGTGTTGTCACTCACTACCACCACAGAGTGACCCGCCTGGATCCGTTAGAATTGTTGAAGTGCCAGATATACGGCCTTCATTTCTAGCATATTTATGTGGAGGCACTTTTCTGATTCTGACCATAGGCCTGAGATCCTGTGGTTCAGAACGTGGGTCCCCCACCCTTCTTTTGAAGCGTCCGAGAACAGCATCAAATCCGGGGGGAGGACGAGAAGATCCACTCCCTTTCGAAGGTTTTCGTCCGTCACCCACCACTGAAGGTCCGTCTGTTCCGTAGGGCCCATAGGGACCAGGATGTCCGTGGAATCGTGGCCTTGATTCCACCGGGACTTGAGCCGCCATTGCAGGGATCTCATCCTGAGGCGGCCGTCTGGAACCAGACGGGCTAGGGAGGAAAGGTGACCTAGGAGGCTGAGGAAAGGATCTGCGACCCTCCTCAGCCTTGCTATCCTGTCGTCTGATGGAAAGGCTTTGTGGAGATTGGTGTCCAATATCATGCCTAGATATACCAGTCGTTGAGATGGAAGCAGAGAAGACTTCTCGAAATTTACCATGATCCCTAGATCTTGCCAAAGTCCCAGAAGTTTGTCTCGGTGTCGAAGAAGGGTCGACTCCGAGTCTGCCAGGATCAGCCAGTCGTCCAGATAACGGAGGAGACGGATGCCGATCTTCTGTCCCCACGCAGATATCAAGGTGAACAATAGTGAAAACCTGCGGTGCAGTGGAGAGACCGAAACACAGCACCTTGAAATGGTAGATCTTATTGTCTAGGCTGAATCTCAAGTACTTCCTGGAAGACGGATGGATTGGGATCTGGAAGTACGCGTCCTTCAGATCCAGTGTTCACATGAAGTCTTGCGGTCTCACTGCAAATCTGACCGTGTCTGCTGTCTCCATGCTGAACGGAGTTTGTTTGACAAACTTATTCAGAGCTGAGAGGGCGATGACGGGTCTCCAGCCTCCAGACGCCTTCTTTACAAGAAAGAGTCAACTGAAGAAGCCTGGGGAGCATCCTTCTTGATTATGGTCACGACTTCTGCCCGAAGGGCTAGCCCCTTTACCGATTCCATTGCATAGGAGCTCAACGACACTGGATTCGCTGTCAGGGGAGGAAGAGATGTCGTGAACGGGACGTGATATCCCTCACTGATCACGGAGATCGTTCAGGAATCGGCCCCGAGTTGCTGCCACCTGAATGCGCAACTTTGTAGGCATCCCCCCACCGGTGGACATGTAGGGGGATTACCAATCCTAGCGTTTGCAGCCTCGGCCGCTCCCTCTAGGATTCTTGACTCCCTTTGACAACTTTCCGACCTTCTTGTCTTTGACAGGAAAGGGCTGCTGTTTGGCACCTTTTTGTTTTTTGCCGGAGCCGGTTTCGTCAACTTGGACTCGCGAGGTTGTTGGGATGCTGGAGGTTTGTAGGGCTTAGATGTAAGAGCCCTTTAGAGGAGAGAATCAAGGTTCGATTTCCTCCACCTCTCAGCTACCTGTTCCACATCCTTGGGCTCAAACGGACTCTTACCTAGGATGGAACAGTGTCTGAGCTTGCAGACATCCACGGCTGGGACCTTCACGTGGAACCTCTTGGTCACCGCATCACGTCGTTTCAAGACTGATTTTGACCACAAGTTCGAAACTTGGTGGGCCAGAAACTCGATGGTACGTGTGCCCAAGAGGAGGAAGGTCTACAAGGCCTTCCTGGTGCTTTCCTTGGAAAGATCCTCAGAACGCAACAGGATGCCCAGAGACCCTAGCCAGACATCCAGCCACAAAGTGGCTTTCATGGCACACTTTGCGACTTTCTCCTGACTCAGGATCTCCATTGCCGAGAATGTCACCTGCCGGTTGGAGAGTCTCTCAAGAGAGACTCCCCTGGTAAGCTCTTCCACAGAGTGGTGTAGGGGAAGAGCTAAATAAGGCTCCTCCATGATCTCAAAGTACCTCCTCTGTTGGACACGAGGAGGTGGGAGGAGCTTGTTACCAGCAGAGGAACGGCTGGAGGAGGCGAGTTCCGCAAGCTGGCCCTCAACCTTATCTCTGGCACTCATCACCCCTTGGGACCAAGGCAGAGCCGCACTGTTAGAGGGTTTTTGAGTGCCGTAGACTTGGTCCAGGACTGTATACTTGCCTCCACGAGGGGCGATCCTTTGGAGTAGACATCACAGGGCCTTCCTGAAAGGAAGAAGAAGAATGGTGCCTAGATCTCTCTGAACACTTCCCCTCCTCCTGCTAGCGCGCTGTCCTGCGCTTACGGGGGGGGGGGGGGGGGATCGTGAAGATGATGACCTGGTTGTGGGAGCTCCAGGATACTCGCTGGGCTGCTCGCTCTGCGAAACCCGTCGAGAATCACGTTTGGGGTCGCGGTGGCGCTCGCGCAATGGACAAATCGCGGGTTCGCGTACCAGAGCGCGGGCACGCGGAGGTGAAGTCGCGGAAGAACATGAGCGCACAGGGTGCGCGTGGGCGTGCAGGCGAGGGCGCGCGCAGCCGTAGGGGCGAGCATTGGCGCGTTGGCGAGCGATGGCGCGCGCAGCCTTAGGGGCGAGCATTGGCGCGTTGGCGAGCGATGGCGCGCAGGCAAGCGTCAGCACGTTGGCAAGCGATGGCGTATAGGGCGATCGTACTCAGGCGAGATAGTGTGTGGGCACGTAGGACACCTTTGGCGCGCAAGATCGTGAGCACGCGAGCGTGCTGAAGGATGATTGCGCGTAGGCGACAAATCGCGCGGGCGCGCAGGAGATCGCTGGCGCGTGGTCCGGAGCAGGCGGATGGGGCGCAGGCGACAAATCGCGCGGGCGCGCAGGAGATCGCTGGCGCGTGGTCTGGAGCAGGCGGATGGGGCGCAGTTCCACCAGGAGTAGAGAAGCGTACCGGGGGCTGCTCTTGGGCGCATGCTGGAGACTTTCCATGAGCGCGCGGTCGTTTAGCATCTCGTCCAGCTCTGGAAGGGCGCGAAGGCGAGTGCGCACGATGGCGCACGGGCGAGGGCTGACGCGTAGTCGAGCTCCGACGGCGCGCAGGTGATCTCGGGCGAGAAGGAGAAGGAAGTATCTTCTTGCCTGTCCCCAGATCCGGGAAACATGGGCCACAGGCGAATGAGGGCGCGCTGGTGCGCGCTGACGCGCAGGAGAATATCGCTGGCGAGCCGGAGATCGTGGGCGCGCAGGAGATCGTGGGCACGCCTGGCGTGTGGCAGGAACAGGGCGCGCAGATGTGCGCTGGCGAGTAGGTGAACGCTGCTGCACAGGAGAACGCCGGCGCATAGGCGAGCTCTTGCGAGCAGGAGAGCGCTGGTGAACAGAAGCACGGGGACGAGCAGGAAAGCGCTGACGAGATGACTCTGCCTCTGCTGCAGGAGATCGCTGGCGCGCAGGAAGGTCCTCAGCAATGGCAGGAGAGCGCTTGCGCGCTACTGTGCGCGAGCGCGCACTAGAATGTGAGCGTGCAGGTGAAACCTGGCGCTGAAGAGACTTGCTCACATTGTGAGACAAGTCCTTCTGCCCCGAAGGGACCGGAGGCCGTTGAAAAACAGAGCGCGTGGGCGCCCACAGCGCGTCAGCTTCCAAGAACGGAGAAGGCAGGTCCACAGGTCTGGCAGGCGTTGGAGATTGCAAACGATCTGCAGAGAGGTCCAGGGATGCAGCTGCAATGGTCAGCTCACGTTGAGGAGGAACCTCTGCGGGGGACGTCAAGGATGAAGAACTGAAGAGGCGCCTGCTAACTCCCTTGTAGGGAGAAGGAAGGCCTCTACGGCGGAGAGGAGGGCGAGCCTTGCAGCGAATACGACCTCTAGGAGCAGGCACACCATCGTCGGTCCTCCGAAGAGAAGTCTCTGTCAGTGAACTGCTCCTAGGGGGAGAATCACCCGTAGGAGAGACCGTTGGACTCAGCTCCTCCCTCGAAGGATGTTCGGAGACAGGAAACGAGCCTTCAGCTACATCAGCAACCAAGGCAGGGGTTTGACCCGACCAGTCAGAAGCCTCTGCCACAACAACGTCGACGATAGACAGAGGATCTACATCCGCTATCACTGGCGACTGTTTGACAGCTGCTCCCAACTGCATCAAGTAAAACGGGACTTCCCTGGAGGGCGAACCCTTGAGCCCCAAGGAAGCCCAAAGCTGCAATGAATCATCATTAGTAACAGAGTTATCAATATCCTCTCTCGGAAGAGGAGGAGGAGCTGCCTCGCTATGGGAGGCAACTCCCTCTCCCGAACTCCGAGGTTGGTCAATAAGAGAATGGCCTACGCTACCACTTGCCGGCCTCTCACGAGAGACCGATCAAGTGGGAGCTTTTGAGGAGGTTCGGGCAGCGGAAGAAGAGTCCTTGGAACTTTCCTCCTTCAAGGCAACCCTTTTAGGAGAAAGATCCCGCTTAGACTTCTTCCGTCGCCGGGAAAACCTCTCCCACTGAGAGGTACACCACTCCCTGCACTCACTACAAACATTTTCTCTATCACAACGTTGACCTCTGAAGTACGGACACAAGCTGTGAGGGTACGTCTCGACCGCCGACATGAACGTCCCACAAGGGCAGTCAGGTAAGCCAGGGCACTTCCACATGATAGGTGTAGAGGCCAACTTCCGAAAACACTCTGAAAGAAAAAGCAAAAAAGAATAAGGCTGCCAAAATGCGAGGGTGAGGTAGACACGTCTGACCGTCACCAGACCCAAAAGTGAAGTGAATCAGTTTACCGGTGTGTGAGGGGGAGGGGCTCGTCATTTCAGCTACGCCGAAAGTAACACCCCATGTTAATAGCGTGGTTTGTATTTCGGTTACGGAACAAACAATCCAAAGGAGCAATCATGGCCTGCAGAAATAAAAAGAAAAACACTTACAAACACTCCTATCTACCTAAACTATCGCACTATAATCAAAGATAGAAAATAAACTGTTCCTATCATTCACAATCACGACAAGCAAATAAAAACAAAACTGTACCTACTCAGAAAATAAATAATCACTTCCAACGCTGGTAAGAAAAATATATAAATCCAGCGTTCACACAACTGCCTCAAGTTGCAGTCAATCAAAAAAAACATTCTCTCCTAAACATTCACCACTGTCGTAACCTAGCTAAAAACATGAACAAACAATCTCATTTATACCAACAGTCTTTCTCACAACGTACAATCAATACACTAACTACTTTCGCCCTCTCTCTCTCTCTCTCTCTCTCTCTCTCTCTCTCTCTCTCTCACTCCACAATATATATATATATTTATATATATATATATATATATATATATATATATATATATATATATATATATATATATATATATATATATATATATATATATATATATATATATATATATATATATATATATATATATATATATATATATATATTATACACACACACACACACACACACACACATATATATATATATATATATATATATATATATATATATATATATATACATATATACATATATATATATATATATATATATATATATATATATATATATATATATATATATATATATATATATATATATATATATATATAAAATTTTCATATTCTCCCAGGTATCCCGCATTCCCTGTGAGGACATCTTTTTATGTGGGAGTCATACGTTTTATGCCCTCATCGCCTTTCCCAAGCACAAAATTAATCCTTTTGTCCAGGTTGAAATAACTCGCCCACGTACAGAAAATGGAACGGTCAAAGACATGTTTGTTCCCTTTACACAACCAATTCAATTGAACCGTAATTTTGAAATATAGCTTGAACATCGTTGCGTCATCTCCCGTATAATTTGTATTTGTGACGTATGACTGCGTCATAGCTGGGTTTCCCTTTTTTTTTCTTTTTTTATTCAACTGAAAGGCTTTGAAGCTTTATAAATGAAAAAATAATAAATACTACTACAACTGCAGGTAGTACTACTTCTATTACTATTATTGCCTAATGAAACTGTTATTGTAGTTTTAAGGTATGTTAAAAATATGAGATAAATCTTGCTTTATATACAAGGAATGTAAGACATCTCCTTGTAAAACAAAGTTAACGTTTCAAAAAGTTTATTAAACCAGAGCTAAATAATTCTTAGCAATAGTTAACATAAAATGGGCGTTTAACGAACAAAAGAGGCTTGATGAACACTTCAGGTAAATGGAGTTACTTGAAAATGCCCTTTTTCCTCACCATATATTTAAACCCACTAAATTTGAATCAGTATCTGCTAGGGTCAAGAGACCTGGTGTATATCCAGCAACCTTACACTTAAAAATATTGGAGAATATGGGTGAGAAGTTTTGTAAAAAGGAAAATATATGCAATATGTTACACACACACACACACACACACACACACACACACACATATATATATATATATATATATATATATATATATATATATATATATATATATATATATATATATATATATATATATATATATATATATATATGTATATATATATATATATATATATATATATATATATATATATATATGTATATATATATATATATATATATATATATATATATATATATATATATATATATATATATATATATATATATATATATATATATATATATATATATATATATATATATATATATATATATATATATATATATATATATATATATATATATATATATATATATATATATATATATATATATATATATATACATATATATATGTATATATACATATATATATATATATATATATATATATATATATATATTTATATATATATATATATATATATATATATATATATATATATATATATATATATATATATATATATATATATCCAGACAATAGATTTTCATTAGAATAGGAAGATATAAACAGGGTAACAGAAGTATACTGAATTGTTAATAACTTACATAGTTAACTGAGATATGGGCAAACATGTAAACGGGGAATAAAAACGAATAGTCGAATATAGAAACAAACACAAAAATATAAAATCAAAATTAACTAAATTTTACTTGTGATAAAACTGAAGCCTAAGATTGAAACTTTTAATCCCTGTAAAATCAGCTTAGCATTATCTTACTGGCACTAAGCTCAGAGAGAGAGATACCACTCAATGCTTCGGAATAATTTCTTCTTCTTCTCCGTCTTCCTATTCTTTTCGATTTGGTATAAAACTATTTCTCGTGCCGAGGGTATTTTAATTTTCATGTAAATATAATTGATATATGTTAATGTGTTAATGAGTTTTAGTATTCAGAACTTTTAGATACTAAGAATGCTGTAATCAGATGTTGGACCTTCTGTCATAGTTTATTAAAATCTTTTAAAGCCTAAAATTTTTTAGTGTAGCTATAATAGATAATTTATGCATATCGTAGGTAGATGCAATACTGTTAAATATGTTAACATTAAAAAGTTTGTCTGCAGCGAGAAGAAATGCAGCTAGTGTTTGGTGAAAGATGTCATCTCCTTAGCTACTATCGTCTGTACTTCAGGAACAAGCCAAGCTTCGGTGAAAATCCAGTATTTTTTTAAATGCAATCACATAGACTCCCATATCATGCTTTTATTAAATGGTAAAACATTGGGTTGATATTGCTTCAGAAAATTGGTTTTAGAAGCTTGTGTTTCGTGACTGTTGTGGGCGTTCTAATGAAACCTATTAGGATGTAGAATATTAAGACAAAAAAAAATCCTTAAATGGATATAACGACTATCTATCGTAATTAACTCCCCCTATACATGGTTATATAGACTTTCAGAAGAGACTGTCCAGACGAGATAAGAGCAAGATAAGAAGAAAAGAAGTCTGGCAGAGCTAGGTTCCAACGGGAGTCTCCCCTTCAAACGTTAAAGACCTATATCACCGAGACGAAAAGATGTCTTGCCAGTGATTAAGACAAGCACCTGGCCTTTCCGGCCTGTTTAAATGTTTAAAGGTCGCCCATGAATGGCAGAGTCGAGGAACAGTGATAATGCCGTACCAGGACAGTGCTTTAGAGACTTAAATATATAGTGTATATGATCGGTGTACAGACACCGTCTCCACCCACGCTAGGACCATGGAGGATCTGACGATGACTGCAGATTACTCAGGAGATAGACGTATACACGTTCCCAAATCTACATCATTACCTCACAAGAATAGGAGGTTGCAGACACTATAAGAAATTATCGAACTTAATCAGGTGTCATACGGCAGTCCACGTTTAGTCATCGTAACAACTTCATCTAAGCCTCAGAAAATAACTCTCCAACTTTCAATTTAAGTATCTCACTGAACTACTTTAAAAAATGTTCCCCCCGTATACAGTATATCAGTATTTAAAATTAACTTGATTTGTCATTGGAAGTTAAGAAGGCATCTTTTTTCTAAATAAGTTTGCGAAAAAACGTGATGCTTGTGCGTTTTTTTTTTTTTACTTTATTCTATATTTATTTCCCATAATTCAGTTGTTTTTTCGAATCCATTGTGTTTATAGATTGAAAGAACATGTCAAGATTCTAAGATAGTAGCGATATATTTATAATATCCATATCAGTAATGTTAACTAATACTTAAACGATAAATTTTGAAGAGATAAAAAAATAACTGTTGTTAGAGTAATAGAATATTAAAGATATTCAATATATAGTCTTTAAAATTTTCTAGATATTTTTTTTTCTTTTAATGCAAAAACAAATATCCACCAACATAATACCCATCACAAGCCCAGGCCGGAATGATGATACAGAAAGAAAAAAGAATCTGGTTTAACTAGTTTTCAAACGTCTGAAGATCAAAACATCAAATTTTGCGAAAATCAAGAAGAGGATATCAAAGCCTTGTAGTTTAAGGATGACATCGTCACCAAACAGAACGTGATATTAATTCACAAATAGATAGCAAAGATCATAATTAGAGAGAGAGAGAGAGAGAGAGAGAGAGAGAGAGAGAGAGAGAGAGAGAGAGAGAGAGAGAGAGAGAGAGAGAGAGAGAACACATTACTTTAAGGAACAGATCAAAATCTCTCTACCCTAATAACGCAAATGATCAACTACCGTACGCAATACAATTGACTAAAACAAGCTTTAAGCATTAGATTAAAGGAAGACATGACAGCCAAGGTTCACTGTCATCTGGGCCTAACTCAACACCGAATTTCCAATTCCCCGGAAGTAGGATAGGCCTAGGATGAGAGGCACGCTGTTAGCGAGGGATGTTTTGTGTCAGATATCCTGTCGAAGAGCATCAGAGGACTTGGATTGGGATGTCAATCATGTATAGATAGAGAAGGGCTGAGTGACACGTTCGAAATCATTCGAGTGTCAGTTTTATATATCCTTGTTTTGTTTGTGCGTGCGTAACTATAATATATATATATATATATATATATATATATATATATATATATATATATATATATATATATATATATATATATATATGTGTGTGTGTGTGTGTGTGTGTGTGCGTGTGCGTGTGTGTGTGTGTGTGTGTGCGCGCGCGCGTGTTTATGTTTGCCTGTTTATAACAGCGGGTTGTTCAACAGATGAACAACACGAGTCACTGTAGCATTCTTCCTTAAACTGATGAATTTTAGATGAAACCCATATGTATTTAATCTACCACAACTTTATGTTTATCTATATTTGTAAATGCTAAGAGAAAAAAAATATCAAAGTAATAGCAGTGACTGTAAGAATTATATACCCACCTGAATCCTTTTTCTTTTCAAGCGTAAACCAAATACATAACCTTTTCTGCGGCCTAGCTGACGTGAGTAGAGGTAATATCTCATTAAAAATTCATAGATTTCGGGGGATGGTGAGGAGCAGATGATCCATTTCTCGTCAAAAATTCGACAATTTATTATTAGGGCCCGTTTTTAGAATTGGGAGATGTTCGGTTGGTAGTGAAGCCAGGATCTGAATACGAATTGGCCAATATTTTATAATTGTTCAGATGTTTGAAGTATGTGGATTTGTCTGTTTGATAGAAATTTATATAATCAAGTACCATATAAAGGTAATTTCTTCAGTATCAAACCGTATCACCATATCATGTAAAGAAAAATAGATATTATTTCCTTTTCTGATGTATTTTCAATGAATCTGAGCTAATTTTTTTGAGGAAAATTAATTTAGGCCCCTTTCCCACACCACCAGCTTAGTCTCCCCCACTTGGGAATCGATGGGTTTGGGTAGGTAAAATACCAAGAATTAGTGCTTTGCACCAATAGGAATCGCCAGAAATGCATTATAAACGCAGAAAACCAGTTACAAAAATATATAATTCATATAGGTAGCATGAAATTAAAGTATCATGATTATCTATGACTCACTTTACGTCCTTCCAATGTTTTTTGCTCAGCCAAAACTCGACGAGCTCGCAAAATTAACATTACATCACTGCTTTTATATTATGGCAAGCGGTGCATGATGTGCTGCGCACACAAGCCCCGTCGGTCATTATTTCGGGGATATTTTTACTTTCACATGTTGCTGTGGCCTGATTGGTAACGTCTCTGACTGGTATTTGAGAGACTGGGTTCGAGTCCCGCTCAGACTAGTAAATGTCTTTAGTGTCTTCAACCTTACTATCCATGTGAGGTAAGATTGAGGGGTTTGGAAGGAGCCTATAGGTCTCTCTGCTGAGTCATCAGCAGCCAATGCCTGGCCTTTCTTGGTCCTAACTTAGGTGGAGAGGGGGCTTAGGCGCTGATCATATGTATATATGGTCAGTCTCTAGGGCAATGCCTTGCTTTGATGTCACTGTCACTTGCCTCCGCCATTCATGAGCGGCCTTTAAACCTTTAAACAACAGCTAAATATTTAACAGAGACCGTTTTCAACATAGTTAATTACCGAAATATATCTACAACACTCGCAATACTTTTGCTTGATAATTAAATTATGTCCAATCATATTCAAACACTTACTAAATGCCACCACTACCTAAATAATGATAAAATTCGCCTTAACCAACATTGCCCTGAAAACAATCCGTAAGAATTGGGTCTTTATCCAAATTAACGCTAAAAGAGCTTGCCACTGCCTCTGTCATAGCTACAATAAAACAAAATGCCGGTTTTCCTTCATTATTCTAAGTATTTAGGATCCCAGTGGATGTTAGGGTAACTTTATTACTTTACTGAAATCCTAATAAAACTAGGTTTTCCACTGAAGTTGTTCGTAATTGGTTATAAAACCATTACGCCATGATGATGTCACACCTCTTAGATAATAATTTATAATTGTAACAGCGTTGTTTGCATAAGAGTGTGAGATAAATTGCTCATTAAAAGCAAACATTGCAATAAAGAAAACATGTGTCTGACTTTGAAAATATCAAGGAAAAAACTTAGCAAGCTTATTTTATCAGAACTCGTTCAATCTTTCATATAATGACTATACTTTTTATATAGCTTTTCACCTGCTCTTTCCACGTACGTGACTATTTTGGTTAATATCAATTTCGGCATGCCTTTAAAGGTTTACCCAGATAAACTCAGGATGTCGTAAGGAAATCTTAATTTCGACCAGTATGTATTACAATAAATCAATAAAACAAGATAAAAAATTACCCATCATCTCAGCTGAAACAAAATTGATCCATATAATCACCATATTACCATACCCATATATAAACTCACATCAATAATTATCAAAATAACCATTATTATATTGTTACACAATCACCATTACCATGTAGTCAGTGGATAAGTAACAATTAGCAACAAAACTGTGACTTACAACAATTCCCCATCACTGATACCCATCAGGATTCTCGGGTAACAAATGTGAAGCAATTTTTTCCACCAAGTGCAGCATTAACCTATCCTCAGAGAACAAAAAGCTGTATGTCAATACAATTTTAGTTCCAAGAGGACTGCACAGTTGCACTACTCGCCAAAAACACACAAAAATCCAATCAAGTTGTGACGGGTCGAGAGAGGGTTGTGAACTCAAAGGCAGGAGGCAATCAACTGAGTTGTTTATTAACGAAACATTCTCCTTTATATACAAAACCTCAAGGCAACAGGACATAACCTGTTCGAGAGACAGACAATGTTACAAAGCAAAACTGGAGATATGATAATTCAGGTTCTTTTTAGTGCGAGGGAAGAGCGCAGATACAAGCATAATATATACAAAATAATTATGTACAATTGTGTGACACAAGGTTGGTACATGGCTCACGCCCTAAAAATGACATACTGTACATGTTAAATAGGGCGCCCTGATCTAGAGAGGCGAACTGTAGGCGGGTCATCTGGCAGAAGATATGCAGGTTTTAGACGATCAATGGAGACCCAGTCTTCTTTGCCCTGAATGTTTAGGAGGAATGCTTTCGGACTGTGTCGGATCACAAGGAAAGGGCCCGTGTAAGGGGTACTTAGTGGTGGTTTGCTGGTGTCGTTGCGCAGGAAGACGTGCGTTGCAGAGTGCAAGTCCGTTGGTATGTGATGCTTCGCTGAGGGCTTGTAAGTCTGGCGGCACGGAGTAAATTTTCCCACGACGTGATGTATGCCCTGGAAATCGTCGGAGGAGGTTGTAGAGGGAATAAATTTGGCAGGGACGACTAACGTGTCGCCATACACCATTTCAGCTGCCGAGACGTCGAGGGCGTCTTTGGGAGTGGTCCTTGCAGCGGGACATCAAAGCTGCTTTGAGGGTGCGATGAAAACGTTCAACCATTCCATTGGCAGCGGGGTTGTAGGCCGTTGTCTGATGTAGGGTGATGCCCAGGAGATTCGCTAATGACGTCCACAATTGAGAGGTGAAAGTAGTTCCCCTGTCAGAAGTAATATGCTCAGGGATACCAAATCTTGAAATCCATCCAGAGAGTAAGGCAGATGTACATGAGGTGGATGTTGCAGTTTCCATGGGAATGGCTTCAGGGCAACGAGTGGAGCGGTCGATGACGGTAAACAGGTAACGATGTCCTTGTGATGTGGGTAGGGGGCCTACAACGTCGACGTGAATGTGTGCGAAACAACGCTGGGTTGAGGAAAGGTGCCCACTCCTGAATCCGTGTGTCGATGTACTTTGGAAGTTTGGCAAGAAGTACAGGCGCGGACCCAATCCTTAGCATCCTTAGAAATGCCGTGCCAAATAAACTTTGCCTTCAGCAGCTGTGCAGTAGAACGGCACGAGGTATGTGAAAAGCCGTGAATGAAATCAAACACCTGTCGGCGCACGGGAGCAGGAATCCAAGGTCGCGGTCTACCGGTACTGACGTCACAGAGGAGGGTGGTGTTGGAGTCTTCGAGGGGAAAGTCCTCCCAACGGAGGGACGTGCAGAATGTCCTACAAGCTTGATATTCTGGATCCTGTCGTTGGGCTTCAGCCAGGGCGTTGTAATCCAATCCCAGTTGAACGGCAGCCAACGTGTTTCTTGACAGGGCATGGGCAACGGGATTCATTTTCACAGGGACGTATTGGAGGGTGCAATTGTATTCAGCCACGGCGGAGAGATGTCGGCGTTGACGGGCGGACCAGGCGTCAGACTGTCGAGTGAAGCCGTGCACCAGAGGCATGTGGTCTGTGCGAATGACGAAGGGCGTACCTTCTAAGAAATGGCGAAAGTGACGGACAGCCAATTGCACCGCCAGCAATTCTCGATCGAAGGTAGAATAACCCGATTCTGCCTTGGACAGTTTTCTGCTGAAGAAGGCCAATGGGCGGGGCGAGCCTTTGACCACCTGCTCGAGTACTGCACCAATAGTGACGTCGCTGGCATCGGTGGAGAGAAGGAGAGGGGCGTGTGGGATAGGAAAAGTGAGAGCCGCAGCAGTTGAAAGGGCCTTCTTTGCATTGCAGAAGGCTGCTTCTTGAAGGGGACCCCACTTCAAGTCCTTTGGCTTGCCCTTGAGGGAGGCGTAGAGGGGAGCAAGAGTGGCGGCAATGGCTGGCAGAAAACGGTGATAATAGTTGATCATGCCCAAGAATTCCTGCAGAGCTTTGACGGTCGAGGACGCGGGGAAGTTCTGAACGGCTGCTACCTTCTCAGGGAGGGGATGGACTCCTTCAGGAGTGATACGGTGACCTAAGAACGACACTTCGTTGGCGCCAAAGGTACACTGGTCGTACCATACTACAAGGCCATTTTGTTGCAGGCGGTCGAGCACGATGCGCAGGTGACGGAGGTGTTCCTCTTTTGAGGAGAAGAACACAAGTATGCCGTCCACATAGCATACACAGAAAGGGAGGTCCCCTAAGATGCCATCCATGAGACGTTGAAACGTTGCCCCAGCATTACGAAGGCCAAAACAGGAGTAATTGAAGGTGTATGTACCAAACGGAGTGGTGATGGCGGTCTTGGGGATGTCTTCTGGGTTCATAGGCACCTGATAATACCCCTTCAGGAGATCGAGCGTAGAGAAAACCTTCGCTTTGTGCAGGTAGGAGGTCACGTTGGCAATGTTTGGGAGGGGGTAGTGATCCGGTTCTGTTTGCATGTTCAGGCGCCTGTAATCCCCGCACGAACGGAGGGAGCCGTCTTTCTTCAGAACGATGTGTAAGGGTGACGACCATGGGCTGGAGGCCTTTTGGCAAAGGCTCATTTCCTCCATTTCGGCGAACGTCTATTTGGCGGCTGCCAATCGTTCCGGTGCCAGACGTCTGAATTTTGCGAAGACTGGGGATCCCGTCGTCTTGATATGGTGATAAATACCGTGCTTGGCAGGAACCGTGGGCGATTGGCGAAGTTCTGGACGGAAAACTTCCGGCTACGACGTGAGGAGGCGGGCGTAGGATTCTGTGGGTGCGCTGATGTGGAGAGCGAGGTTAAAGGGGGCGGGTTGAAGAGGTGTCGACAAGTACGAGTCTGCGTTGACCAATCGTCGGTGGGCAACATCGACCAGAAGGTGGAAATGAGAGAGGAAATCCGCACCGAGGATTGTCATTGTGACATTTTTGGCGAGGTGTTTTCTGCGGAAACCCTTGACATTTATCTCCGCCGCCTTTGGGCACTAATGCCACTGACGGCATTGTCGTTACTGTTGGCGGGGTTAGTACTATACTCAATTTTTTTTTAATGAGGCGCATTTGCACCGACTCGCAGCGGTGCCCTTTTAGTCTGGAAAAGTTTCCTGCTCTCTGATTGGTTAAAATTATCTTGTCCAACCAATCAGCCATCAGGAAACTTTTTCGAGCTAAAAGGGCACACCCGCGAGTCGTGCAAATCTGCCAAACTAAATAGAATTGACTATAGTCTATGGGTGTGGATATCGGTACCGGTGCCTTAGGGCACATATGATGTTGGCGGCAATGCCATTCCCCCCTGGGGCTGCCGGTACCTCTGGCAATGTCGGTACCTTTGGGGCACGTGCCCTTCTGCCCTTTTTTTATCTGAGACAGTCTTACATAACTAAGATGAATTCTCTACGTACTGTAGGTGAATTCTACTAAAGGTTAACATAAAAGCCTTACCTCTTCAACGTTTGAGGTTTCTTCATGTAGATTGAGCCTGGGAACTCCTTCTACGAAAGGGTTCTACACTCCTGCATTGAATAACCACTACATATGGTTATTGGTTTTCTACCAATATGTCCATTTCTCTTTGAGGGTGCGTAATGAATATATGGTTGGTAACTCTATAGGCTAATTATCCCTCCTAAGTTTTTTTCTATTGAGGTCATAACCTTGCTTTTATACCCTGTTGGTTGCTTTAGACTCTTGCTTATTAATCGATACCTGTTCCGGTGCCCTCTAATTGGCCATTTCTCTGCGGAGATATTGGAGCAACGGTTCTTTCCATGAGCATTTCCCCATCCCTTTTTCCCCTTTTGGGCCTATAGCAACGGAACTTTAGGGGACTAATTTTTCAAATCCCATATTCTTTATAGGGGAATGGACATTTCGTAATTTATCTTCTTTTATTTTTTCTCACCAATGGCATTTGCACAAAATTTGGGGATTAATATTCCCTCAGTTGTTTACATGGAGTGTTAATGGCCAATTTCTTTGTGGTTTTGGCGCCTGCTAGAGGATGTAGTACTCATTTGAACGATTTTCTCCTTACAGGCAGTGCCTATACGATTTGTGTTAGAGCCATGAGACATCCATGTGATCTCGATATATACGCACTCACGTGAAGTGTTAGAGTATGAAAGGCCCAGTATTGTACTAGGACCATCAGGATTGCAGTGTTTGTAAGGATTTACTTCACTCCAGAGGGGTCTCGGAGGATACCTCTGATGATGCCTGCATGTTCTTTCCGCAGTATTTTCGCACCTGGGTAAGTGGATGAGGTAGTATGATCTCATCAAGGATAAAGTGGTGTGTACTAATTCAGACTCCACTATGACATCGGTCTCTCGATCTACGGTTACAATTGCTTCTTCCGTGATGGGGGCTGTACCTGCTCGTTTCTCCTCCCAACATCTTCTGCTAAGCTCATGGAGCTGCCCAGTTCCCGAGTACCTTATTTACTACAATCCATCTTTTACTTATGGTTAACAGGAAAGCCTTCATTGAGGGGAATTAGTAATACCAGGAAAGAGTGTTCAAGGCCTCATGTGAAGAGATCCAGGACTTGGAGAAGCAAGAGGAGTTGCCTAGATATAAGGTATGGCACTCCTAGCTACCTTATTGCACGCAGCAATGATGACGGCAGTGGGTATCAATATACAGATTTACTCCATTGGTAAGAGCTTAGGCTCTTTCGTGGACCTGGACAAAGTGGTCTTCCACTTTGTTTCGAAGAGCTACATCAGTGGAGTTAACCTTTTGTGAGGGTAAGCCTCTCCCATCCTTGGAAGAGTGCATACCAGTCTCACCTTTTTTACCACACGATTCCGTCCACTAGACCAATGTCCAGTTTACTTTTGCTGAGAGTGAACTAGATACGGCCACCAATTTTTTGAGAAGCTGCCTAGGATTCCTGAACACCTTTTCAAGTCTGAGTCGTAGACCAGATAATGGATGTCAATCTTAATGTCTCTGTAGTACTTTATGGGTAAGAGAATCTGGCATTTTGCAGGTGGCTTCGTCTTTCCTTGCGGGCAAAGACTCATGTTGACACATTTATGAAAGAACTTTATGCTTCTTTTCGCGTCTGTCGGGCCTGTAGTGAGCATGTACTTGACGCAGCTACCATCCACCACGAGCTAAAACGTTTCTCATCTCTAGTATCTGGGGAAAAGACCTGTTTCCTTAGAAAATTGTGAAGAAAATTTTGGATAAGGTTTTAGCAAAGCTTAGAGCCTTCTCCTGAAGTGGGGAATCTCACTGAACATCTAGTTCACCCCTGGGAAGGTCACTACCAAGAGGTCTCACAAACTGACTTATCATGTTAAGTCGTTTGTTCTTTCTTATGCCACTATCCCTCAGAATATTTAGCTGTGCCATTATGAGTGGTGTCACAGTCCCTAGCCTTCCACCCTACGTATGAGTAAGGGTTGTCTTCCGAGGCCGTCTTGACAGTGGAGGCAAGTCCAGTGATCGTGGACTTTGAAACGGCAGTGGAGGTAGCACATCCTATCCTCAACACAAAATAATAAAGGCCTCCGGTAGGGAATGGTTACCCCTGTTTAAGTATTGTGGGTTTTTCAGTTCTTGTACACAGAACGTTATTTCCAACGGCTTTGCTTGGAAGTAGTAACAATGGCCACCAAAGTTCAGGAGATTCTTATAGGAACATAT
This sequence comes from Palaemon carinicauda, assembly GCF_036898095.1. NCBI lineage: Eukaryota > Metazoa > Arthropoda > Malacostraca > Decapoda > Palaemonidae > Palaemon > Palaemon carinicauda. The sequence goes on along the minus strand of NC_090738.1, from coordinate 16,820,746 downwards.
CCTTGTCTGGGACAGAATGTATAAGATCTCTTGTAGAGGGGAGAATATCTGCTACATGAGATCTATGAGATTTCAAGATCGTCTATTTTGTGTGCCAAAACGGTTTCGAGCTTACCTCAAACTATTCTCCTCTTGTCTGGTCTAATCCTCTGCGTTCATTGAGACAGGTTCCGGATGTTAGCTTTTTACCACCCTTGGAGGCTTTTACTGTCTCTATAGATTTTACTGACATCTTTGTATTGTCGGCTAGGTCGACACTTATCCCTCTACCTTTGTTGCAGTCTGTAGAGAAAGGTCTACGTATTCAGAGCTCTGCCATTTGGGCTCAGCATAGCTCTGAGGGTTTTCATGAAGTTTACTGATGTAGTTGTACAACAACTGCGGTAGACAGGCTTTTTAATAGAGGCGTACCTGGTTGACTGGCTAATGTGAATTGCCTTAGTGCGAGTGCTCAGAAGTAGCCAAATGAGTTTTTGGTTCTTCTAGTCCCTTGGACTTCAGATCAAAATTAAGAAATCAGAACTGACTCCAGCTCAGGACTTTCCACGGTTGGAGATTTGTTGTGACTTTAAGTCTCACTCGTTCTATTCCTCCCTCTAAGGGATAGGAAATAGAGACGTCAGCCAAGTATCTGATCAGGTCGGGGATGATCATCAGGCAACACTCAGAGGAGGTTTGAGGATCTTTACGATCCACGAATATTGTCCTCAATATACGACTCAAAGATGCAATCAGAATTTGGGGAAGGAGAGCCTCCAACGCTCTTCCTGACCATCAGAAGAAGACTCTGGATCTACTGCAGGAGCAACTTAGACCTTGGTCCACTGCCATAAGTCTTTCACAGACATTGCTGTTGCGCTTTCCTCCTCCAGTAGTGACACTTTGTTCGGACGCCTCGTTGGATAGTTGGGTGGGTCATAACCCACCCAAGAAAATGCAAAGCGGTTGGTCTCACAAATTATAACAATATCACATTAATATTCTGGAGTCCATGGTAGTCTTCTTGTCCCTCATGAAATTAAACCTGAAGGAGAACATTCATATCCATTTAAACCTCGTTAGGAGGGTTATAGTCTATTGATTCAACAGACAAGAATCGAGGTCTCCTCAATTGAACCCCGTAACTATAACTGTCTTTACGTTGGATAAGAAGAAAGGTGGACCTTTTTCTACGTCTCTCCTTCAGTGAGATCAAATCTCTGGCCTTCAAGTGGATCTGTTTGCGATTAGTTTCAGCATGATATTTCCCTGCTAGGTAGCACTGAATGTGGTTCAAGCAGCAATGGGTATGGACACTAAACTTTGTCAATGTCCGTGGATGGGAGTTGTTGGGTGACGATTTGTCTGTTTCCAGTGTTTAACCTTTTCATGGAAGTTTTGGACAGGCTTAGATCATTCAAGGGATGGCGGCTCTAGTGGCTCCTTGGTAGCCAATGAGCAACTGGTTTCCCATGGTCACGGATTTGAATCCCAACTTTTTCCGTGACCAACCCGATTCTGTCTCAGGATGGACAGCAGGGGATTGTTTATGCTTCATCAAGGAGATCGTACAATCCTCATCTCATGCTTGATTTCACCCTAATCCTGTTAATAAAATTAAAAATTCAACGTGATAAGTGGGTATTTGCAGAATCTAATAGTCGTCTAACACCATGACTCAATTCGCTTTGGGCATAGGTAATCAAAAGTCTTCAATTCTTGACCTCACTCAGAAAGTCATCTTCCTAATTGCGATTGCTTCCGGTGCTCAGGTTAGCGACATTGTAACGATTTCTAGAGACGAGAACCACATTGAATTTGTGGATAATGGGAGGTTGATTTATACCCTGGTCCCACTTTTCTGACTAAAAATAAACTTCCGGTTTCACCTTGGGATCTATGGAAAATAGTCCTCCTTCAAGGTGATCCCTTCCTTTGTCC